>NW_008581541.1:22286-33542 GCF_000691845.1 Merops nubicus
GGGGGGAGAGAGGAGTGTTAGGGTTAGGGAACCACACACACCAAAACCCACCATTCACACAAAAAACAAACCCCCAAACAAAAAACCCAAACCTACAGTTGAGGTCATAATGGCATTAATAGTCATATGGACGCACATGATCCAAAACATTCATGATGAAAGCCTTCTTGAAAGTCTTAAGCAAAAGTTAGTACCCCTATAAGCACAGGTTCTTGAACATTTTATTCCTGATCTTTGACTTCTGGCAATTGTATTTGCTCAGCTTTAGATTAGCAAACAACAATTATAAACCACCTTTTGTATTCAGCTAACCTTGTACTTGCCCTTTAACAGCAAGGAGATAACTTTTTCAAGACAAGCAAATGACTCATGCCAACTAAACAATTCACCAAGAGATATGAGATTACAGGTAGATATGTTCACTTGAAGTTATACAAGCCATAGTTAAGTCAGATCTATATTGTTAAAACAGTAAAAAAGCAGCCCTAGCTGTACAGTGCCAAACTGAAGTAAAATGAAGGAACTTCCACAGCTTGACTTTTTATTTTTTCAATCCTACTTTACTATTTCTTCAACTGCCACACTGGGAACTTCAGAGTCAGTTAAAACTGACTACCTGTAAGTCAGCTTACTCCGGTTCCATCCCATTCTTTAGCTTGCAGAAGCCCTACTCTCAAGTTATTTAATTTGCACTATATCCTCAAGCATTAGCTTTTCTACCAACCATAATACATCAATAGTTACATTTATTAAAGAAAAATAAGAGCTCTTACTTTCAAAACATTTTTCTTAGCAGCAGATACACACATGCTTCCTCTCTCATTTTACCCCATACAAACCTTATTGTTTAAGTCAATGCCAACGGTCTTTCCAAGAGCACAGAGCATTATTTTGGTAGCAATGCAGTGGCATCTAGTTCCTCATCTCCTCAAACTCCAGTGCTATTATAGTATAACTTTACTAGTAGTTATTAATTTAATCGAGCTATTTGTGATGTCTTTTTGCCACAAGCTCATTTTAAAAACAAGTTTTCCTTTCTACATGAGAATTGCAAGTCCTCTCAAGTCAGAGTTTGTTTAAAACTTTCAGCCACCTATCAGGAAGAAAAGCGTCAGGTAATTCTGCTGTCAGAAAGACTCTGTAACACATGCATAAGCAGATGCTGCACAACAGTCTGACAGTAGTTGGGAGTATCTCCAGCACGTGGAGAACTGAGCTGAGGCTGTGCTTCATCTCTGAGCATCAACTGCTAAAGGCACAGGTCCAACACCTTCTACCATTACAGCATGTAGCACAGGTCCAACACCTTCTACCATTGCAGCATGTAGTTTCAGCTAGAGCAGGTAGAGAAACATTCAACTGACAAGCAGTTTAGCAGTGACATCAGAAGGAAAGACTCAGATCACAAAGTGCAGGCAGGAGTTTGAGCAGGTTCTTCACCTTCTGTTTTTAATACTCTTCACCTTCTGTTTCTTAGCAGCAAAATTAAGAATGCAACACCTTTGACCAAAACTCCCCAGCTGGCTGAGAATTAGATTTTTTGGAGGTTCTGCCTATTTCAAATCCCATTCTAAGTATCTGCACCTCATTTAATTTGAAAGGCAGAGATAACTGCCTGCAAGTCAGAAACCAATTTTAGAAGAGGATCAGTTTGCAAAAGTTACAGGTGCTTCAGAAGTGACTTATATTCATTTGCCAAAAAATAGTTAAGTTATAAGTTCTAAGTTTTAAAAATAGTATTTCTAGCATGAAAACCATTTAAAGAAAATTCTGTCTGCCTTGAAATCATACCCTTCTTCACCAGACAGTAGCACGTCCTGTTAAAACTTCACCCTGCAGCCTGGATTCCCATTCTGCAAGCAGTCAACTTTCATGTACCCACAAATACAAACTATCCTTTCAAAGCATTTCCATTTGAACCAAGGAAGTCCAACACACTGTATCTGAAACAAGCATGATGAAACTATGCTTTTGGCATAAACCCCGAGACAGGTCAATGATTTGGATGTCCCAGAAACAGGCTTTAAAGAATGTACAACACTGCAAGAATAGCCATTATGATGTATAATAATGACATCAGATATAACTGCATGGAAGGGTTTGATTTGACTTCTACTCCAGAGCATTTGTTTTAAATAAGTGCTATGATACATCCCATCACTCTAACTCTGCAAATGCAGCAGCATCAGCATTCTTGATAACAATAACTGCAAGCTATTATCTCTGGTACACTATTCTACCATTTCTTCAATGATGAGAGAAAAGCAGGAACCTTGATAATAGAAATACACCACAGATTTTCTAGCAAAAGGGGGTTTCTGGTGATCTATTGATATGTTTTAACTCCTCATTGGGGGGGAAGAGGAAGGTAAACAAAGGTGCATTTTCCAGAGGATGGGTACATCAGCACTGAAAATAATCATCAGATTTAGTTTGCTTTGAGTGGTCGATGGTTTCT
Source organism: Merops nubicus (assembly GCF_000691845.1). Lineage (NCBI taxonomy): Eukaryota > Metazoa > Chordata > Aves > Coraciiformes > Meropidae > Merops > Merops nubicus. Next base: position 24,745 of record NW_008581541.1, read on the forward strand.
CCCTGTTAAGTTAGCGAATTAAAATGATCCATCAACACATGTACATAATGCTGTGTTAAACAGCTTCAGGAAAAATACGCCTTATCTCTCCATGACAGTTCTCTCACTCTTCCTTATTCCTTGCCTCCCCCACCCCAACAGCCCTCCTGCACAAGCCTCCACATGGTGATTTGAAAAACAGTTTTGAACACCCAGGAAGAACTATGTGTTTTTTTACATACATTATAAGCAACAGAAAAACATGACCACTTTAACTGAAAATTTTAAAAACTAACAGCAGGACGCACACTTCCGTTTCTTTCAGAAAAGACATATCCAACATATGTTCTTCTGCCACATAATTTCAATTCTGTAGTACAAAGTATGTGCAACTTGAAGTCTCAGACAACTTACTACCCTATATCTCATGCTCTGTAATTTTAAAAACTCAAATCCCCAAATCATAATAGTGACAAAGCAGAAAAAAGGTATCATCTTAAATTGTAGAGCATACTAATTTAGACTGAATTTGTATTAGATTAAAAAGCTCTTCAAGTAAAATGCTCCCACTTCCTGAAAGCATCTAAAGCTCAAAATATTAATTATTCCAAGACATAAATCTAAATCTGATGAAACTCAAGTTACATAGGTTCTAGAGGAACTTTTATTTGAGCAACTCATGTACAGATTTCCAGTGTAAATGGTATCACCAAGTAACTTGCCATTGTTTCAAAGCCACAAAGTTTCTAATGAATTTATATTCATATCACTTAGGTAGCAGAAAAGTTTAAGATTAAAAATAACAGAGCATACACTAATTTTCCTTTCCTGTTTCTTTTATTTCCATTCTCGTTAAATCTCCAGATGTCTTCTGCTTGTGCGGAAAATGCCGTTGCCAGAGGTCAATGTTCCAATAGGAGACAGAGGAGCCCTGTAAAAAAAACTTTTTAGAATAAAGGGAGAGTCCACGGGCATATCCCAGTGGGGTGGCAGTTTGGCTGGGGTGGCAGCCCCCTTTTTATCCTAATTTCCCGGACGCAAGTTTCCCTTCTCCTTTCCCCACTGGCTGAGGTACTCGGAGCGCACAGACTGCCCGCTCCGCCTGCTCCACATCCCCCTCAACATAGCCCACCCTCCACATCAGGCGTCGCACGTGTCATCAACATCACTTTATGCCTCCCCTGGGGGGGAGAAGTTACTATGTATGAGTTTATTAAGCATGCGCACTAATTCCCCAAATTTAGCAAAATTGCCAGTTCATGGTGACAATAGGTTTTTGTCCTTTTCTATAGATAAGGCCTCTCACACCCTCCTGTGAAGCTGCTATGCTATACCTGCAAGCTCCATCCTCCTTAGATAAAGCCATAACCTCTTGCAAAGCTGCTATACTATGCCTGCATATTGCATTAAGATATTTACATATTGCAGTTAAAACAATTACAAAAGTCCTCTGCATCTTCTAAAATATCATTTGTAAAGACACACCTATCTTTTATCCTACCATGCTCAAGACAAGTCTGATTTCTAAATGCATTCTGTAAGACCTAGAGGTCTCATACTTCCAGAATAAGTGAGCGGTACTTCAATATGCAGTTAAAAATTCCAAGCCTGGGTTTGGAGCACAGGCTTCATGATTTAGAACCTGACAAATATTTCTGTAGCCTAACAACAAAGTAGTCAAAATTTGTTTCCAAAATAATATGAAGTCTGTGAACTTGGAACTTGATTTAGTGTATTCTGCTTACAAGCAACAACCAAAAAGTAACTTGAATGGCAGATGCAAATATGGAAGTACACAGAAACTGGTCACAGTCTACACATGTATTTGGGACACAAGGGTCTCAAACGAACTGGAGCTGAACAACATCAACACAGCTTAACAACCCTAGGAAGAAATGGTTATGTTCATAAAAACCATTATACCTACAGGAAAGAGGAGTTGCAATGAATCAAGGGCAAAGCAAGCTGTATTGCACAAGAGGAAACAACTATAATCTCAGTGAATGACCACTTTTCAAATACTTCTAATTTAATAACAGTAGACACATTTAGGGAACTGCTTGCAGTGTATATGTTGCATCATTTGTTTCCTGTTTCACCACTCAGCTAACTTCCTACTCACACATTTGTCAGCTCCTGTTTACTGTACAAGCAGGGAGCTTCTTTTAGGTCCTCCTTCCCTTGACATCACATATCATACTGCTGCTACTGCATTTACACCGAACTTCCATACAACCACTCTGAAATGCACTTGTACACAGCTAAATGAGTTTATCCTTGCCACTGTTTCATTGGATTCCTGCGACGTCGTGAACATAGATGAACTATCATCCCCATCTTTGTCAGAACAAGACAAAACATCTAAAACACTTTAAAATACAAGTAAAATGGGAATGGATCAAATATTTGCACTGCTTAAGAAATGAGTATGTGAATTATGTATGCAAAGGAACTGCACAGTTCATAGATCTTCTGTGATTATGTGAGGTTTCAGATGGAAAATCCTTAGGAGTCCTACCTGTATAGTCACAGCTTGCCAATAACTACAGTTTGGGACAAAATATCACTGCACAAATAACCATTACATTCTAGCAAGAACTCTTGGTAACTAGTGCAAGACAAAAAGAATAATATTGAAAATACATATGCTACAGAAAAGTTACTAAGTCAGAAAAAAAAAAAATTAAAAGCAGAGACTGCAAATCTACTCAACCAATCTCTACCATGATGCAAAAGTGTCAGAGGAACAGTTCTACTATATTTGCACACATTATGGAAAATTCAACAGAACTTCAACCAGTCCTAGCTGAAACAATGGAATCCTGATACTTGAACTAGTATCATGAAGTACTCCCCAAAACAGATGTTCCCTTTGCATTTCACTAAGTAACATGACAAATTTGATTGTCCAAATTGCTGTGTCTCGAAACATGACCATTATGGTGAAAATACCCATCATTTACAGTACTGACACAAAATGCTGCTGACAAAACAGAGAGGAGGAGAAGAAACTTGAATTTTTTTCCTCAGCTTTACAATTAAACGTAAATCAATTCTCTCAAGACAGACATGTCTTGATACAGAACGCACGCATAAGTGGATGTGAAGAATTACTGTCAAAAGCCTCTCACCTGCTCCTCTGGCTGCTACACTGGGAATTCAGTTCAAAGAAGAAGAGGAAAAAAAATGCAGGAGTCCATTAGTCTTTCTAGACCTAATATATGGAGTCAATATAATTAGGAGCGTGAGAGATGTGAGTGAAAGACCACAGCTTATTGAGCCCAAAAGCTGTAACTGAGTAAAAGCGGTACCATGTCCACAGTACACGACATGAAGCAGGTGGGTATTTGGGACAACCCAAGCTAAGTCAAAGTAATGCCTTTCTTATTGACCAAGCAGACAGTAATTGGTTCATCTAGATATACTAATAATCACAAACTGTAGGAGAATACTCAGAATTTCATTGGCAAAATCCAGAGTAATGCTGCTGTAAGGAACATAAAATAGTTGCTTTAGCACTAGGTATCTAGAGTTAAGAAATTCCAAATATCACTGCTCCGCATGCTTTCAACAAAAATTTCTCTTCATCAGCCTAACACAAAATGTATTTTGCAACTGATTTTGAAACTTGTTTGAATTATGGGAGAGTAACAATTCCCTTCAGCCAGCAAGCACAGAGAAGTGTTACTGAGGAAGAATGTTTTAATTTTTGTACCTGAAGATTCTATATCCTCCTCCCTTGGCTAGAGATGTTACTGTATTACATCCAACGTGATAGACTGGAAATATTCACGGTATCCTAACCTTCACACAGAGATGGTGGCTGGTATTAAAAACCAGTTAAATGCAGAGTTTAAGATTTATTAGGTCAACTTCATGTTTTTACACATATTCCAGGCATTTCCTTTAATATAGCAAGTACTGTAGGATTAAAAACCATTAAATATACAAAACAATTGTCTTCACATGAGAATGGGATTGAAGTACTTGAAAACAAACCACAATGACATAGTGCAGCCCTGTCCATTAACCAGACATTCATGAAGACCTTGTATTAACCAGCACCAGTTCTGTACAATATTCAGACTGCTCAGCTTAATTATTGAGTATCAGATTTAACTCTCTACCACATATTTAAAGCATATTGGGCTTCTTCCCCCTTTTTCTAAAACAAGGATTGCAATAAAATACAGTAATACTACTGAATGATGGTGTTTAGTATTAACAAAAATATTAAAGTTGCATGTGCTATTCATCAGGTTGAAGTTAATGCCTTGCTGAAGCATAAATATTTATCCAGTGCAAACAGCAGGAAACCTTCACAGACAGCACGGCTTTAAGCACAGGAGTGACTTAATTAGTATCCAGTGTAGCTTCAGAGTATACTATGCTACTTTTAATGAAAGGTTAACTTCAAAATGAACAAAAAAAAGTAAAAAAATGTAAAGTACATCTTATCTCTTACCCAAGAGAGCCACCTTTAGTTGCTGTCAGAAGTGCCCAACACACAGAGTTTCTGCCACTAAGTTTAAGATGAGAGCTCTGGCGCCAGTCAGGAGAAAAATACAAATACTTAATGACTTGTGCATCAGCAATAGGGATCTTACTACTCAGCTAGTATCGCTTTTACCTAAATTTCTTTCTTAGGCTTTGATTGCTACCCAGCATTTCATAGCATCAGAGTTTAGAGATGGAAGAACACAAACATACACCTGTTTTGGAGAGATAACCTATTTCTAGTCATCCTCTCAACAATCAGATGATTCATCAGCAATGCTGCTCATTTGAAATAAAATAAGAAATGTTTTCCTCCACACCCTCGCTTTTCAAGGCATTCTCCATAGAGGCGAGTGATGATTATTAACTACCTGTCTGTCCAAATTCCGCATGCTTTATCAATTCCAGTTCTAATAAATAATAGTCCTAGTAACAAATGTTTATCGAGCCCACCTGTATTAAATTTGTACAGCATTTAGAAGTTACACTGACACCTTATAAACAGAGCTTAGCTCCTCACACTGAAACACGTACACCAACATCTTCCCATTTCTGGCACTGCAATGACAAGAAAGGGTCACATTCAGACAACTTCAGTACTCATTTGACACATCTTCATTCACTGCCTCTCTAGTTGTAGCAAAAAATGTAAGTTCGTGCAGGGATAAATCTAAAAAGATCACTGTAAATAACAGTTGCCCTCCCAGATTAAACCAATATTCTATTGTTATTCTGCTGCTCTTGAACACGGTCCCAATTAGGACAAAGGCTTCACAACAGTTTCACCAGAAGTGCAAGAAAACATATCCTGCATTATTTCAGATGTACTATAAAGTGAAAACTGTAGTAGGTGTGGATCTTTCAGATGTTGTTTTGTTATTTGTTTTAAATCTAACCCTGGAGTATTTGAGGTTTGATGCCAACAGAGTTCTGGTACAAATTCTGGTAGATAGCTGATGATTTACATGAAAAAATGCACAAGCATTTCACCCTTCAGCCTCACAGAAAACTTTTCTAATTTCAACAGTGTTTTCAAATAACTTCAAATATTTTAAGCGTTGATTATTTATAAATAAAATCTTGACAGCACACAGAAGTGCTCAGTCTTAAATGTGTGTATGCGTACACTTAGACATTATAGAGTATAGGGAGGATTCTGGTTGGTGCAGGAACTAATGAAACATTTTAAAGACACTCAGAGCATGAGCAGCCTAGAAGCTTTGAACACATTTGTGCAGCATTACACAGTTGCTACACGTTCAAAACATTTTCATACTTTAGCACTTCTTGCCTCCAATGACACTGATCTGACACAGATTTCAGTCCTCATCCTGACACTGCTTTGTTATTGCCTTCCAAGATTATCTCAAGAAGTATTTCAAACAAATTAATCCAATTTAAGTTCCTAATTAACTGATGCTAATGAAAAAAAAAATGCATCACTCCAACACATTCTCCACTCCCAAATGTGCATTTAATACACCATCTTTTAAATTCTGGCAACTGAGGACAGCAAACTGCCAAAAGGGTTATTTTTCTCTGGAAAGAAGAAAATACGGATTTAAAGAAAAGATATGCCTACAATTCTAATTAAGGCAGGGATTTTTTTTATACTTGCATGATTAAACACAACACCATTAACAAGTCAAAATCTGTAATCCTGCGGAGCAGGAAAACTACCAGATTCCAGAAAAACAAATACCTTCAAGTACATCCTACCAAGTACGAAACAACACACTGAAAAATGCTGCTTTAAAACATGCAGGTTTTAAGCACATTGTGTAATCTTGGAGACTTCTTCCATGGTATTATAAGAAGACAGAGTCACTCCAGTCAATCTATTACACCTCAGAAGATAAATTGAAATTTTCAGCCTTCAGTTTTTCTAAAGCCAAAGAGATTTGGACTCTAGTTCTCCTAACTTCAAAGAAGGCAGAGCACACACAGAAGGAAGGTTATATCATCAGCCTTCTCATTTCCCATACAGCACAATAGTACCTCCTGCTAAAACTCCCTGCATATCCCTCCTGGAAGACTGACTGCTTGGTAACTGGTAGCACTGCAAGTGACACACAAGTGGCCTGGTTCATACATGTGATCTCCATTTATGCTAACAAAACTGCCTGCACAAATCCTTCACAGACTTGAGGATAAGCTTTGTACCCAATGTTACATTTGCAAGGGAAGAAGGGTGCCAGGTTCCCCAGAGACCATCACTTGCCTGAGTGAAGGCTTAGGAATCAAACCTGACCTGGAGATTCACTGAACAGATTTGAGCCTAAGCTCTTGCCCTTATAGGCTTTGTAAGTTTGCAGAGTGCCTAGGTGATCTATGTTAGGAGTCCAGGTGCTACTGCATGTTAATATTCTCATCAACATTTAAGCTTCATGAAAGTTTAATCTGAAAACCTGAAATACAAAGAGTACTCCATGGGCTCTTAGTCGCAAAGGAAAGCCTGGGAACTGTGGCTTTTCTCTTACAAATCACACCGATTCTCAAACTACGCAACTTCCACACAACCTGAAACGTAATGACATCATGTCAGGCCATAAAATGCATATTTTCTAGTTAAAATAGCCAGACATTAGCCAGCATTGGACAATAATATAAATCCACAGAATGAACAAGGCAATTTTCACATTACATGGGTTAAAGTAACACACGATTTAATGAAAATGTATTTCCTGACACAAATGTACAGAAGGTTCAAAATACTGGGGTTTTACATTAACATGTACTAAGAATTAGACTTGAACTCAGAAACTTACTATTAGGTCTGATACAGTCATAACACATGCACCAGTAAATGGGCTCTTCTCCCAGCTTAATGACACACACCATGTGTAGTGCCCAGCCCTGCTGTACCCCCCGCACATGCCTGCCTGCAATACAAGTCCTGGCAAAATTAAAACTCAAGTGACTTAACTCCCCAGCTATGCCTGTGAACATGGACTCTCTCTAGTGAGCACCCCTTCCATTCAGAAGACTATGGCAGAAGTTCAACACGATTCTGCCTGTGAAAGCCTTTTCCCCAGTAAGTAGCCTTTTGAATAAATTTAACTTGTACCTTTAAAACAGCTCTACACTGAAAGGAAGTGAACTGCCATAGTTAGTAAATCATCCCAAGCAATACCGAACTTCCTCAAAACTGTCACCCCTTAGATAAAAGGCCTATTAAAAGCACCTTGTCTTACAAAGATATTACCACAGAAGAGAAGCAGCCAAATTTTACACTTCTAAAGTAGTGTATTCATATTGTCTTACTCTGGAAGAAGATATGTCCAAGAACAGTGCCAGATGATCTAAAACTCAACTTCAAAGTGCCTTACACTTCCCAAAAGTATTTCACTGATGAAGTAAAATACATTGGAAGTTAATTTAACCAAACTTCACAACACTACTTACTTTTCACAACAAAGAACTTGTTGGAAGGTGCAGAGGACAACAAAAGCAAAGCACTGTCATAGAGAAAGGCATTCTGTGGAAAGCACAAACTTCTGAAATGATGCTGTAGCTGCATTATTCGGGGGGGGGGGAAGGCAAACTGCAGAGAAGCCTTTCAGATGGAATGAAAGCAATCACCAGTGTTACTCTACACTTTGCTATATAAAATTGCTTTTGGCTTCTTTGCAGTGCCATTTGTTCAAGTTGCCTTTAAAAAAAAAAAAATTAATCACCAAACTTGAATTTGCAGCTAACGAACCTAACAGCAACCACTTAATAGAAACCTTCATATTTATTCTTTGACAGTCATCTTTTCACACACTAGCAGTATATATTAAAAATTACGAAAGAACAACGCTAACAAGGCTTAACCCTCCAGCAGACAAATCTTTTTATTGCGAACTTAAGACTTCAGGAGCTTTTTCAGGACAGAGTTAGAATTCGACTGGACAGGAAACAAACGGGACGGTTTTCAGGATTACAGGGAACAAGACACGTCCGCGGGCATTATCTCTGCTTCTACCATCATCTTTAAAACACAAAGCACCTGGGAAGTACTCTCAGTTTAACGTTCGTAAAGTTCAACAACGAAGCCCGACCCAGGCACAACCCCCTGCAGCCTGCGGCACTTCCTACTTAAGAACCTCACCCGCAAACTCTGAGCAGCTGTTAACTGTTGCTGCCACCTCTCGCATCCCTACCCGCGGACACAGAACTCAGCGCGGCACGGGGGAAAGAAAAGCCTACAGAAGAGACGAATTAGGATGAACGTCTTTCACAGCACGCCACTGAACTATGTCCGAAGTGTCTCCACCGGCAGGCACACCCGGCCAGCGCCAGGAGCGGGAAGGCTGATGCCCGGCACTCCGCTGCCCGCC
>NW_008581542.1:0-537 GCF_000691845.1 Merops nubicus
TTTTTTTTTTTTCCCTTTTGTTTTTTTAGCCACCATCATCACTGTTAAATAAGTACAAAAGTGCCATCCCCAAAGACAGTGAGACCGCAAGCTGCCCCTGTCCCCACCAGACTTCAGCGGTTTTTCTCTTGTCTTGGTTGGAGTCCTTAGTTAGTCGTGGGGAAAGGGAGTGAAGGAGACAGAGCTGGAAAAAAATCTTTGCTGCCAGAATCCATGCAATTCCCGAATTAAGAAGGCACGAAGCAACTGTGACTCGGAGCTCTCGGAGCGGGACAACGACTTTGAAGTGCGGAAAGTGGAGATCCGCAGCTCTGAGGACCAGAGAGCAGGTTCTTGTCAGGGCATCCTCTTGGTAGGAGACAGGCAGAAAACATGAAAAAGAAACTGTTTATAGTAAAATAAAGGAAATCCGTTTCAAGTACCCAGAGTATAAGCAAGAACGTTAAAAATTAACAGCGGAAACAGGAAACACTTTTCTGAGTAAACATCGCCTCAGAATTCCACCCTATTAAAATCGGGAGGGCGCAGGGCGCTGGC
>NW_008581543.1:0-220 GCF_000691845.1 Merops nubicus
ACTGCCGGCTGGCTCTGCTCCGCGGCACAGAGGACACCAGCCCTGCCCCAGCCGTCCCACGGAGCTGCCACCAGGACCAGGACTGTCCCCAGTCTGAGATGTGCTGTCACCAGCGGTGCAGCCGGGAGTGCCACACACATGGCCAAGGTGAGGCAGGCGGGAGCCATCCCATCTCTGCTCACCCTGGTCCCCACACCTGTGCTGGGGGCTACATTGGGAG
>NW_008581543.1:360-561 GCF_000691845.1 Merops nubicus
GAGCCCTCAGCACATGTGGGGCAGATGCTGCCCCAGCCCCACTGCTGCCTGCGTGGCCAGGGCAGGAGCTGGGCAGTGCCACACTGCCTCCTCGGCGGCTGTCTCAGTGAGCGCCAGGACAGGAGGGTGCAGAGCAGGGCTGGATGGAGCCCAGGGCTCACAGAGGGGACAGTTGTGTTCAGTCCCCACTGGCATCCCCAG
>NW_008581544.1:0-230 GCF_000691845.1 Merops nubicus
AGCTAGAGCAACCCAGCTGCCGCAGCACGCCGCAGAGCTGCATCTGCGGCTCACCGTTTGGCGATCCCGAACGGACAGCTGTAGCCTTCGCCGCCCACACCGCGCCTGGGCTTTGTGCACGTCCTGGGGTGCCACCATCTTGGGACCGTCCCTCCTCGAACACCAATTCCCAGGAGGCAACGGGGCCGGAACTCCCGGCAACGTCTTCCTGAGCGCTGGATTCAAGTGAC
>NW_008581544.1:545-776 GCF_000691845.1 Merops nubicus
GTTCCGGCACGGCAGCACTCATTGCTGGTGTGACTTCATTCAGGCCACGATAGTCCACAGTCAATCTCCATTCCCCACTGGGCTTTCGCACTGGCCATATAGGACTGTTAAAGGGTGAGTGAGTTTTCCTAACCACCCCTGACCCTCTAGTTGATGAATCAACTTCTGGGTAGGAGCTACAGATTCTCTATTAGTATGATATTGTTGTCGATGCACCATTTTAGTAGCAAC
>NW_008581545.1:0-274 GCF_000691845.1 Merops nubicus
GCACGGCAAGGAGCGCCGCTGGCACCGCCCACAGGCACCTCCGGCTCCGGGTGCACGGTATGCATGGCTCCCGGGGGCCCCGCTCCCTCTGGGGGACCCCCCGTGGGTAACACCTCCCCGCCGCTCGCAGAGCCTCCCGCCTTGAAGCCCCTGCCCAGCGTGGTGATGGTGATGGTCAACACCAGCACGGTGCTGTCCTGTGAGGCAACCGGGGTTCCCCGGCCAGAGCTCACCTGGCAGAAGGATGGTGTTGGCATCGCTGGAGGTGAGCTGG
>NW_008581545.1:290-1271 GCF_000691845.1 Merops nubicus
CCTTAGCCCGGGGGGAGATATGGGTGCTTGGGAGTTAGAGGTGTCCTAGCAGGGTGCTGGGTGGTACTGTGCCTGGGTTCTCCTGGCTGCTATCCAAGGTGAGTGCAGTGGCAGCTGGGGCCATTCCCTGGAGGCTCTCTAGGATGGGGCAGTTCTGCAGAGGAAGCTGTCCCTGCACCCCAGCATGGCTGCGCTGCCCGGTCCTGCCTTTCATTCCTATCCTCGTGTCTGCCCATCCCTGCAGGGCCCAGGCTGCTGGTGCTCCCCGACGGGCGGCTGCATCTGCCCCGAGCCACCCCAGGGGACGCGGGCACCTACCTGTGCGTGGCTCGTAACCCCTGGGGCACGGCTGCGGGGAGGACCAGGCTGGTTGTGCAAAGTAAGGCAGTGATGGGGCCCCTGTACTCATCCCCTCTTCTGCTTGGCTCCTTCGCTGGCACCTCGCAGTGCCTGTCAAAGTGTGACCGAGCCCCTGCCCCATCCAGTGCCTCCCGTCATCGCAGCCAGCCCGGCAGAGCTGACTGTCCTGGAGGGGCTGGAGGTGCTGCTGCCCTGTGCTGCCCGCGGTGTCCCCGAGCCTCGCGTGTCCTGGAGCTGGGAGGGAGCCCCGGTACGGGCTGGAGGGGCTAAGGCCACTGTCCTGCCCTCAGGGGAGCTGCTGCTCCGGGATGTCCAGGTGAGCACTGTCCCCTCCTGCAGCTGAGCTACAGCTGCAATGTCAGAGAGCTGAGAAACGAGTGTCTTTTGCTGCTGACAAGAAAGCCTGGGTTGTTCTGCACACTGCCATGTCCCTGGGCTGGGGCTGGCAGCACAATGTGTCACTTAGCCGAGACGCACCCCAGCTGCCTTCAAAAATATTTGGCAGAGGGAGAGCCTCGTGCAGTCCTTTGCAACAGGCTGGTGGGTCAGGACAGTGTGGGCTTGGTAATGTGGGCTGGAGAAAGTGTCTGTGGCCCCGCCAGGGCTTTTTGGGTGTACAAC
>NW_008581545.1:1557-2369 GCF_000691845.1 Merops nubicus
CAGTGAGCCAGGGCTGCAGCTGGACCCCAGACTCAAGCTGTCCCCATCTCACCCTCTCCTTCCCTGTGCAGGCAGGGGATGCCGGGAGCTACTCCTGCACTGCAGTGAACTCGGCTGGGAGGGCTGTCCACAGCCTCTCCCTCTCCGTCCACACCCTGCCCACCTTCACCCGCCTGCCTGAAGACGTCACCCTGAGCTGGGGCAAGAGGCTGGAGCTGGTGTGTGCTGCTGGGGGCACGCCACATCTCCTGGACAGCCAACGGGCAGCTGGTCACTGGTGCGTGGGCAGTGCTGCACCCGGGCAAGGGGCAGAGCCCACTGAGCTTGGGGGAAGATGTGATCCTGGTGTCTTCCCTATCTTTATTCCACCTTTTGGGGTCCCCAGGGTGCTAGCACGTCTGTCTGTGTGGGGCTGTAGCCAGCTGGTCCCCAAACATAATTCTGGGGGGTTTGCACCCCACAGATGGCGTGTCGGGGCAGAGTGGGCACAGCACCCTGCGGCGGGGGGGAGCCAACACAGGTCATTGGGGCACCCAAGGCTCGCGAGAACAGCGCCGGTGCCATCAGCGCCACCGCCGTCGTCTCCATCAGAGGTAGGTGCTGGCTGGGAAACCGGGGTGCCCGGCCAGTCCCCCTCCTCTGCCACCCCTCTCCCTTTCCCAGAGGCACCCGTCATCCAGGGAGATCCCAGCACCTACCAGGTGGAGCACCCTGGGGGCGATGCCCTCCTCGACTGTGACGCCTGGGGGCACCCCATGCCCCTCATCCGCTGGAGCAAGGACGGGGGGCCCGTGGCAGCCCGCCGGGGCCCG
>NW_008581545.1:2407-2717 GCF_000691845.1 Merops nubicus
AGGCACGCCGTTGGGTTTTGGGGAGCTCTCCTGGCAAAGCCAAGTGTTGTGCTGATGCCATTGGTACTGCTAGAGCGCCGACACGGGGCACTACCGGTGTGTGGCAGAGAACGATGCGGGCACGGCGGCGAAGGTCGTCACCCTGGCCCTACAGAGTGAGTGTGACCCTCTTTGTACTCCTCTTCCGAGGGACTGCAAATCATCTCAGCTCCCCAGACCACCCCTAACCCCTGGGGAACGACCCTGGTACCTCGGGGGCGCTGTGGCACTGCCTGCATCCCTCTCCCCGCCCAGGTGCCCCGGCGGTGGC
>NW_008581546.1:0-288 GCF_000691845.1 Merops nubicus
CAAGGCCCTTCTTGCCTTTAATTAATAATTACAAGGAGCAATGAAAATTAAAGAGGGAGTAGAGGAGGAGCGAGACGTTTCCGCGCCCCACAGGAACCCGCCCGGGCTCTGGAGATGGGGGAGAAGGTGGTCGGGCGTCCAGCGGGGCTGCCAGGCTAGGGTCTCCCCGCACCCTCAGTGCCACCTCCTTCCTCCTCCTTCTCCTCCTCCTCCTCCTTCTCCCGTTCCTCCCCGGGAGTGCCGTGGGGGCCGCCCTGCACATGGCTGCTGGGGGGGGGGCGGGCGCGG
>NW_008581546.1:317-1584 GCF_000691845.1 Merops nubicus
GGGTTTGCTCCGCTCCCTCTCGGCTGTAGGGGAGAGGAATTACAGCCCAGAAAATGTGAACCTGTTGACTGCCACATCCTGAGTGAAAGGGCCGGTAGTCTTTTACATTCCCAAACCTATGAAGTTGGGATGCCATCGCTGGGCCCCTGGATTCACCTGTCACTGCAATCACTGCCCCCGAGCACTGACAAATATTCACAATAAAAGAGTGAAAGGGTCTCTTAAGGTTCACTGATTTGTGTGTAGAACTTTGGAAAACTGCAAACAAGCGAGAAAAATTGTCCATTCTTGTGAAGGGAAATACAAGTTTGCACTTAACCGTTCAGCGACAAAACCCGAGGACTGGCCAAAGAGACGGTGACATACACTGTAATCTCCATAACAATTTCATTTCCTCTCTTCCCTCTCTCCCTCTTTACTGGTTAGCAAAGGGGAAAATCTAAGGGTTTAATCCCGAGGAAGGCTTTCTATTTATTCCCACTGCAGGGAGAAGGGGATACTGAGCAAAGCCAACAGATTCCGTACAAAAATGGAGAGGGAAGAGCTCGGGTTCTGCGCTGGGGGAGGCGAATTGGGCGCATCCAGCCAAAGGACACATGCTAGCAGAGTGAAATAGAAACTGGCGCTATTAAATTTCTTTTAAAGTGTGCCTTTGGATTACTTGTACACGGGATCTAGTAATTAAGGCCCTTCTCTTTAGAGAAAACCTTTTCGGTTTCGTATTCCAGCGTGGGCCGTGATTGCTGCGTGCTCAAGAGAAAAAAAAAAAAAAAAGAAAAAGAAAAAAACAGTCCTGTTTTTTTTTCTTTTGAGCGCAAAAAGTTGCTGCCACGTAAGTGGTTTTTACTAAAGACGACAATAAATAGTAGGGTATTAGCAATAATCAACCGTTTTATACCGTCTCAGGCCTCAGAATCTGCTGCTCCCGTCTTGCTGGGACCAGGGAGAAGCGCTTCCCGATTAAATTCTTCATTAATAGAACTTGGCAACCGACAACAAAAACCTTGCTTAAGTGAAATGAAGAGACAAAAGGCACTTTAAATGCTGAGGTTGGGGGCTGGGGAGCTTATGCCACTAATTTTAAATGAAGACGACGTTCATGGCTTGCAACCAGCGGAGAGCCCGTACTTAGGCGGGGTGAGAGATAGCACTAATTCCTCCGTGGGCTCGCTGCGAGGTTCTGGGCAGGGCTCGCCGTCCTCCGCACCCTCCCTCGCCTCCCAGGGACGCACCGTTTTTATCCGAGACCTGGGAGATCCGCGAAAAC
>NW_008581546.1:1594-1843 GCF_000691845.1 Merops nubicus
CCACTCGGCTCCCAGGGGGGTTGCCGCCGCCTCCTCTGAAGAAAAAGAAGGGACCTCAGGGGAGCCCCCGGCGCCCAGGACCGGCGGGAGGTGGGGCGAGGGATGTCCCCACGCACCGCCCAGCAGAAGCGTCCGAAGTGGGGCATTTCCACGACCTCCTCCGGGGAAGGTTGTTTCACCCTCTTTTGGAACTCGGGTGCCGTTTCCCGCGGGGACACGGGACCTCAGAAGCTCCTTTCCGATGCCCGT
>NW_008581547.1:0-648 GCF_000691845.1 Merops nubicus
CTCAGCACCTATTTCATGTATAAACCATATTAGCTGTTCCTCCAGTCCCAGGTCTGCTACCTCGAGAGCTTAATTCACGAGGCATGTTCAGAGCACACACAGTGGACCAATCTCTCCATAAATAAGAATGAAGAGTCTCTCTTCCCATCATTATTGGCTGCACAATGGTTAGTGCAATGACCATGGATGATGGGCATCTAAGGCATCCCTTGCCTGGATGACTAAAGACACTGTTTGTGCTTTCCCAGGGAATCCCTTCCCCATAGCTTTAGGATGTTCAGAAAAACGTGTGTTTGTAGCATAAGACAGTGTGAGGGAAGAGTGATGAAATTTGAGCTATTTTTGATAGCTCCATTCAAATTTGGCCTTTTTTCGTGGATAAGAAAATATGCTGGATGCCAGTTAGGTGACAGAGACCCGGGCATAGAATGTACCTCTCAGAGCTTTGAAGTTACCCACACACCTCTCCAGCATGTCATATTGGCCAAGGACACTCTCATCTACCCCACACAGTGGAGAGCCATAGATGCTCTCACATGGGCAGTTATTGAGGACACTGTGTTGGAATATGCTGCCTCTAGATGGTTATATTCCCAAAGTTCCTCCTGTTTTGAGATTTTATTACTTGTGTCCATATCAGACAGCCTT
>NW_008581548.1:0-212 GCF_000691845.1 Merops nubicus
CTGCTGCGTGGGTCCATGCCAGGACAGGGTGCCCAGGCTGGCAGGGCGGTACAGCCGCACCACCTCCAGCCCGCCCAGGCCCTCCGGCGGGGACACATCCTCCGGCACCTCCAGGATGGTGACGACCAGGCAATCAGGGCCAGGGGTGGGCTCCAGCACGCTGGGGCACAGCAGGACCTCGGGGGACCGGGAGGGACCCCGCTTCTTGGCCC
>NW_008581549.1:0-6105 GCF_000691845.1 Merops nubicus
GAGCCCCGCATTGCAGCCTGCCGTGTGACAGGGGACAGACAAATGCCTCCAGCCAGAGGAGAGGGCTCTGACCCCCCCGCGCCCCCCCGCCTCGCTCCATCTGTCAGCGTCACCCAAGTCTTCATTTCCACTACGGCTCCACTGCCCCCTTTCAGTAGTACAGGGCGACGGGAGCAGCGCAGCCCAAGCGATGAACCAGTTCCTGCCGTGTAATTCCCATTTACCTGCGGTTAACTGCAGCGGCTCCTCTTGATCTTTATCCGAGGGGAGCAGTCTCTTTCCATCGGGAATCGGGTGATAAGCATTTAATCTCCTGCTTTGGTTTTCTTAGAGCTCCTGCATCACTAGCTTTGTCATCGGTTGTTCTCTGCAGGGTTATGCACAAAATGCTTTCATGCCACACTTTGTTGGCTGGTTGATAAACAAGCGTCTTTGGCATTGGGCAAATTCAGAGTCATCACTGCACGTGTGAACAGAAATCAAGTGGCTAATGTGTGAGGTATCTCATGAAGTTTCTGGGTGGACAGCATGCAAGGAAAGGTTAAATTACCCCAGGTTTGAGCCCCACACCCACAGTCATGGGAGGAAAAGGAACTTGCTGTGTTTTCTGACCTTCACTGGGGATCATGAACCAAGTGATCTGGGGTCTGTGTTTCCCACCCGACGCCTGGTAAGGCAGGGCTGGGTGAAGGGCAGCATGGTGCCAAGGCTGTCCCCAGAGTGCTTTCAGCTCAAATCTTGCCAGCTGCCTTTCCTTGGCAGGGCTGTGTCTTGGCATCACCAAGGCCCACCAGGCTGTGGCCGCCTGCCCTCCACTGCAGGGAGCTGGGCTGGAGCCTGCTCGGGAGCGGGTGCACAGCACCCCACACCTCCCATTCCCTTGCTGCAGGAGCACTGGTCCAGCTCTCCAGCAGACCCCTGCACACTGCAGCTGGGGGGGGACAAACGTGAGTCCTGGGTGGCACTGTTGGTTCTTCTATGTCCTGAGAAAGTCGCCTTTAGCTGTTCCCTAGCCTGGGTCAGTGCTGCTTTCTCCTCTTTCCACTTACAAAGTGGTTGAGGTCTGGGAATAAGAAAATTATGCCATCCACATCCTTTCCCCTTTTAGGTATAATGAATTGTTTTTCCTTAAAAAAAGGCAAAAACCCCAAACCCCTAAACAAACAAGCAGCAAAACAGTGAAGAGAAGAAACAGCTCCCTTTCCCATCAGGTGTACCTTTGAATTATTGAGGGTTACCTGGGGCATTGTCCCAGAGGGCCAGTGATTCGCTTTCTAGGCTCAGTGGCAGAGCTGCTGGGACAGGCTGAGCTCCTCCTGTCCTCGTTAGCCCTTGGCCACAGTGTCCCTGTACCCAACCCAGGCATGGCAAGCAGGGCATCATCCTGTCCTCATCCTGGGTACAGATGGGCTCAAGCACTCCCCAGAAAGGGAGGAACCTTAAATACTTGTGATCAAAACCTTCCAGCCTTTTGCTGCTGATGCAGTTGATCTGGGACTAATTGAAAGCAGGTTTTGGTACTGCTGCAGCAGGGACCTCTTTGATAAAAACCTCAAAGAATTATTATCTTCTTAGAGTTACTTAGAAAACTTACATCACCCACTCTACGTGCAGAGATGTCAGAGAGCCTTGAAAACCTTGAAAGCTTTTGAGTGCTGACACTGAGGAAAACTGTTTTGATTGGCATCCTTTACTGCCAGAACAGGGCTACCTGCTCTCTGATCACGCTGGGGTGGAAGGTGAAATGTTTGTTTCGCATGGGGTCAGAGGGAGGAAAAGGATGATGCTGTGGGGCTACGGAAGTGGCAGACCCCATCAGCGACTGCCAGTCCAAGGCATCCCATGGGAAACCCCAATGGGAAGCTTTTCCTAGCTCCAGTAGGACCTGCCCTTAACAGGGCTTTGGTTTTCATGCTGAGCTGTTGAGGGTAGCTGCCAGCACCCAGCTGTGTTTGTCTGTCCATTTTGGTGGTTCTTCTCTGCACGGTACTTTTGGGGAGCCTGGGGTGCATGAGCAGGTTGAGGAGCTGCTGGTATCCTGCAGGGCCGAAGGCTCCAGCCCAGCCCAGAAACCTTCATTTAGCAGATGAAACCCTCAATGGTCCCAGCACAGAGCTTCCCACTGGGGGTGATGTAGCTTATGGTGCTGTGCCATGAACTCTTCCTCAGGGTTGTCCTCAAAGAGTGGGGTGGGGATCACACTGAAGGACACACAGGGGCCCTTGGCTGCAGCCAGGGGGGTCCCCTGGGCCAACCATGCATGTTAGCCCTGGGCTGGGCACCCCTCACCCCCCGAAACAGACATTGTGTGGCTGCCCGTGGGTGTGTGGTACGTCACCCCCAGGACCAGCCCCTCTCCACGGTGTCTTGGGGCCAGCTGGTGCTTGCAGTCCCCTCCAGCTCGTGGCTTCAGCGCAGTGCTGCAGCGATGCCGGCAGAGCCCTCCGGCGCCAAGGGGACCCCCCGGCAGCAGAGTGGCTTCCTCACCTCCCTGTCCTCAGGCGTGTGGAGAAATGCCTCTTTGCCACGCTCCTGCAGCCCCCCCAGGCTGGCAGCACTGCCCTGGTTTGAAAAGCAAAATCAACTGGCAGGGACCAAGCTTAGGTCCTGTCCCATCTCATTATTTAATAAAATGTGGAAATATAATAATCAGCACTGGTTTGAGTCGACTGAGGGCAGGTGAAAGAGAAGTGTTGGGAAGAGGGATAAGGTTAGGATGAGAGTTTAGCATGAGAAATACCTCTGGATTTGAGGGTGCTTTCTGCCACTTCGGGAGCTGGCTGGGTGGTCATGGAGGCTGCTGAGTTTGATGATGGAGGCTGGAAGGGTTTGGTGATGGAGGAAGGTGATGGTTTTGTTGGTGGGAGCTGCCATTGCTCCAAGAATGGCAGCTGGCTAGGGTTAAAACACGACACCCCATGACTTCGGGCTCCATCTGTTATGGTGGTCACTCAGGACAGGAGAGGTGGTGTGTTGTGTGGAGTTATCAGGCACCAAAGCCAGCTCAGGTCAGGCTGCTGCTGCCTTTGCACTGCTTCTTGTAAGGCTCATCCTGCACTGGTTCAGGTGGTTCCTGCTACAGAAATTTCCATCACATGCAACTCAAATCCTGGGTTACAACAGTGTAAAGGTATTTCTACCAGTCTCCACCCCTGGTCCCTTTGGACCCGACCATCATGTTTAACATCGCACTGAATTTCTCCCCTTGTCCCTGCTCCAGCTAGGCCTTATGCACAGGCTGCAGTCCCTTAGGGTTGCCCCAAGTGGAGCCTTATCTATGTACCACAGTCTCTCCAGGAGTATATCTGCTGCAGTATAGACTTATTGAGAGCCACAGACACTTCAGGATGTGTCTGCACCCACGTGGACTCATCCACAGGTCACAGTCCCTGCGACTCACATTCACACTGGAGTTCCAGCCTGTCCAGTACAGCAGCACAGAAACAGGAGTGGTGCCCTGGCCATGTGCCAGCCCAGGCACATCACCTTGGCTGTTATCAGAATGTTCCCGGGCACAGCAGGGTGAGGTGACCAGCAGCACAGCAGTACAGCGAGCAGTGACAGCAGCAGACTGCCACTAATGAGCACTAGGCTCTAATGTACAGTAAGGCAAGCACAGGAGCCTGGCAGTTAGTGGCTAAATAGCAATAACAGCTAGAAATCTGACCTGGCACGTTCCAGTCAAACCTGTCATTATCTCAAACCCTTTGAGCCCCATGCTGGACACCAAAAAGGACTGTGTGGTTTAACCCTGGCCAGCAACTGAGCCCCACACAGCCGCTCACTTACCCCCCACCTGGATGGGGGAGAGAATCAGAAGTGTAAAGTGAGAAAACTGGTGGGTTGAGATGAAGAGTTTAATGGGTAAAGCAAAACCCATGTGTGCACAAGGAAAGCAAAACAAGGAATTCATTCCCCACTTCCCCTGGCAGGCAGGTGCTCAGGCACCCCCAGGACAGCCGGGCTCCAGCACACGTAGCGGTCACTTGGGGAGACAAACGCCATCACTCTGAGCGTCCCCCCTCCCTCCTCCTCCTCCCAGCTTTACACTGCTGAGCGTGACGCCGTACGGTCTGGGACACCCCTCTGCTCAGCCGGGGTCACCTGTCCCAGCTGTGTCCCCTCCCAGCTGCGTGTGCACCCCCAGCCTGCCCACGGGTGGGGTGGGCTGAGGAGCAGGAAAGCCCTTGGCCCTGTGTGAGCCCTGGGCAGCAGTAACAAAAACCCCCCTGTGCTCCCAGCACTGCTCCCAGCACAGCTCCACACACAGCCCCACGCTGGGTGCTGTGAGGAGAATTAACTCTACCCCAGACAAGACCAGCACGTGAGGGAAGAGCAGCCTGGTGGCAAAGCTTATCCTCCCACAGACAGGAGCAGGAGCTCTTCTCACATGCCAAAATTCAGGAGGAATTGGCCAGAACTGTCTTCAGCCTCAGGCCTGGAGATTTGCTTGTGAGCTCCAGCAAGCGGCTTGCCTTCTATGCTGGGCTGGTGGCCTTTCTGGCCTCGCTCCACATCATGGTGCTAATGGTGTCTGCTGAGGAGGAGCCTGCAGTCCAGCCCACCAGACACAGGCCGGTTTTACTGGTTGCCTTTTCCTCACCACCTCCCTCACTCTTCCTGGGTGCCAAGTGTGCTGGGTGCTGCTGCTGAGTAATTGAAACTATTCCTAGCGAGCCTTGAAACCAAATTGCAACAGGGATCCAGTCGCCACCCGGCTGCACGGCACATGGGAGTCCTGAGTTTTTCTGTGGCTTCCAACCCCAGGCCGGGGACCTTGCCCTGAGCTGCAGCCAGCACTGCTCTTGCAGGGGCCACCCCAGGGAGAGGGCAGAACTGGGAGGCTGTGGAGCTGGGGTCCCTGGGGGGCACCCAGCACAGTGGAGCCAGCCTGGGTCTCGGCGGCTCGGCAGCAACATGCCGACTTCAGCGGAGGCTGTCGGGCATTTCCGTTAATAGGTTTCCAACATAACCACCATTAGTCCTTCCACAAAGAGAAAGTCTTCATTATGCAAATTCTCATCTTAAAGCTTTATTCATGTGCTTCCTGGCAGGCTTTCCTTTAATCTCAAGAGCAAGATTGCTTGGAATTACCATATACCCTTGTTAATTGCATAGGAAAAAAAAAAATCAGCGGAGGTTGTTTTTGCCATAATCAAGAGTGATTTTGATTAGTACTCCTGCAAATCAAAATGTTTCACTGGGAATGGAGAATGAGGACGGCAGTGTTGCCTGGTCCCCTGTGAGGAGCAGGGGCCACCGCAGCTAGGGGGACGTGTCCCACTGCTCCGAGCTGGCTGTGCCCCGGGCTGGGCTGAGGGCTGTGTTCAGGAGACAGTCTGGGCATGTCTCTGGAGAGAAGTCCAGCTGCTCTGAGGCTGTCCATACCCGCTAGCACTGCTCCCAGGGACCGTCTGTAGTGCCCAGCTCCAGGGAGCTCTGCTCTCTCTGTGCGCATGGGACTGTGCTTTGGAGTCAGGAAGAGCTCAAGATTTGGAAGCAACAAGGCACTTGCAAGTGAATTTGCCACGTGTCTGGCATGTGGCTGAGGCCCGTGCCCAGGCAGTGGTGGTGGAGAGCACCAGCAACTCCGAAGCTCTGGGCTGTGCTGAGCAGGGTCACTGCCCTGGCGGTCGCCTGCCCCAAGAGAGGTCCTTGAGGACCCCCAGTGCTGCCAGGGGCACCCCAGCTGCTGCTGAGCAGAGGAGCAGCCGTTTGCTCCCCACAGAGCTTTGGGGCTCTGTCTTTGCTGAGAGTGGGGAACGCAGCTGGGAGGATGCAGCCCAGCCCCAGCACAACAGAGCCCTGCACCAATCCCCTCTGTGCTCAGCACCTTGCCCATAGCTCAGAGCCAAAATGACAAGGCTGGTGTCTGGGGAGCCCCTGGTGCTTTTGGGCACCTTGGCACGTGCTTTCCTCCTGCGCTCCTGCCTGCTGTCTGCTGAGCTGCTCCTGGGGTAGATGCATAGAATTCAGGAATTTGAATTACTTTCCACTGCCCTTGTACCTGCTTTGCATTCTCCTGTAATCTCCCAGGCTGTCAATCTTGTACTGTCACGGGCTCTCAATTCCCAGGATATTATAAAGTTACTGGAGTTGTGGTGA
>NW_008581550.1:0-717 GCF_000691845.1 Merops nubicus
AGTACCTTCTGCTGAAATATTTTTCTCTGAGTAAGATTCTAATTGATAAAAAAACTTTGAAATAAGACATCATTTTCTTAGCTGGCTAAGAAACTCTATTGTTTACCAAATTCAAAGAGTAAATGTTCAGCCCATTCTGGTGCAGACCAGCCACCTCATGAGATGGCCACAGCTCCAATGTGTCTCTGTGCTTAGATCTCATTTCTTTTTTCTCTTTGTTTTTCTGGAGGGTAGTGTTCACATGCACTGAGAACTCCTCTCAATCCACTCTGTTTTCCAGTCCTACTGACTGCTAAAGTTCTCACATCTCCAAAAAGGGTCATTGCTGAAGACTGGAACCTAATTATGAGGTAAAAAATAAGAATTTAAGTGAGTATGAGGCTTGTAGAACTCAAAAGTTCTGGAATACAAAATTCTAGGCTGTAAGGACACAGGATGGAGTGTGCCCGTGTTGATACTACACCAAAAAAAAGTCACTCAAAAGTGTTTGCAATTTTATTCAAAGAGGTAAAGATACCTGAAAGAGGTAAAGAGGCAGAATGACCAGAAGCTGGAAGAAGAGAAGGAAGAGAAACAAATATTTGCTAGAAGAAAATGACATGCAAACAGACATGAAAAATGAAAAAAAAAAAAAAAGGATTAGGAAAACAGTTTCCTTTGCCAATCCTGAGTACATACAGACAAAAAAAATGTCTTGTGGAGTACTTTCATATTTCT
>NW_008581551.1:0-300 GCF_000691845.1 Merops nubicus
GGCAGGTTGGTAAAGTTGCCCCGGCCACGCTGTCATAGCACCAGACCCTGGTGCTCTCCCTAGCTCTGGGTGAGACAAGCTGTTCACGCTGGTTTTTCTGTTCCTCTGCAGAAAACTTCCGTGCCCTGAGCACCGGCGAGAAAGGATTTGGCTACAAGGGGTCCTGCTTTCACAGAATCATTCCTGGGTTCATGTGCCAGGTGTGTGCCAGTCCTGCTGCAGCGGGGAGGTGGAGGGGTGAGGACGTCTGGCACTCGGATGGGTTTTGGAGGTGGATGTTTGTAGGCTTTGGGTGGGAAA
>NW_008581551.1:369-1508 GCF_000691845.1 Merops nubicus
GGTGCCCGTGACCTGAAAATGTTTTATTTCGTCTCAGGGTGGCGACTTCACGCGCCACAACGGCACCGGCGGCAAATCCATCTACGGGGAGAAGTTCGCCGATGAGAACTTCATCCTGAAGCACACAGGGCCTGGGATCCTGTCCATGGCCAACGCCGGCCCCAACACGAACGGCTCCCAGTTCTTCATCTGCACTGCCAAGACCGAGTGGTGAGTCTGGAGGCGACGTGCCAGGCCTGGTGCCCCCTCACTCTCCCCCGAGTGGGGGTGGCAGGTGCCAGCCCTGACGGGCGTTTCTCCCCCCAGGTTGGATGGCAAGCACGTCGTCTTCGGTCACGTCAAGGAGGGGATGAACGTGGTGGAGGCCATGGAGCGCTGCGGCTCCAAAGATGGCAAAACAAGCAAGAAGATCACCATCACCGACTGCGGGCAGCTCTCGTAAACCCTCCTCTCACCAGCTCCCCTGGCAGCCCGGGCACCGCGCCCCGCTGCGCCTCCCCCTGTCCCACCCTGCTCCTGACTTACTGCTGCGTTTCTACGGGGTCTCAGCCCCACGGGCACGGTCCAGCCGGGCCGCAGTTCCCTTTACTGAGTCTAAATAAAACGAGTTCAACCACGGCCACACCCCCCCCACCCCTTTCTCTTGCCCTTATTAGAGTAAGGGGAGGGAGGGAAGGATGGGCAGACAGGGTGCTGGTGGAGGGGGGAGGAGCCCAGATGCCTCAGTAGGGTCCAGAGTGAACGGGTGTAGGCAGCTGGTGCTGGCACAGAGCTGATCTGTGAGGGCTGCAGTGCTGCAGAGTGGGGAGGGACCCCCCCGGCTGCAGTGCCCCCCACCTTGGGGTGCCTTGTGGGTCTCCAGGTTCCTGCTCGGGGCTGTCTGGGAACATGGGTGTCCCAGTAAGGGGGAGTCCAGGTCTGGGAGGATTCCAGTGCTTCCTGTGCAAGCAACCTGTTCTGAGGGGAGGGTCTGTTAGGGGGATCACCCTGGTCCCTACTGGTGGTCCCAGTTTAGGGGTGCCCAGCTCTGCTCAGGTTTGAGGCTGGGTGCAGTGCTCAGTGCTCCCAGCTCCTGGGGGAGCAGGATGAGACACTTCAGGAGCTGGGCTCAGCTGGGAGCTGCTCCAGCCCTTTTTTTT
>NW_008581551.1:1662-4038 GCF_000691845.1 Merops nubicus
GAAGGGCACAGCCTAAAGCCAAGGTGGCAGCTCCGGGTTCCTGTGCCAGGGCTGCGGGGGAAGGTGGGGGCAGCAGCAGCACAGGGTGCTGGCACCTCCTACCTGGGAGACCCTGGGGCTGGGGGAGCAGCTGGGGGAGCTGCTCCTGCCCCGGGGGGAGCCCTGTGCTGGGGTTCTGGGTGGCAGCTCCACCACCAGCCATGGTGCTGCGTTTTCCTCCTGAGTTTGTGAGGAGAACAGCTCTGGATGAAGGTTCCCCCACCCCAGTGCCAGTGACCCCACAAGTACCCCCTGTGACCCACCCCCAAGGGGACACTTGAGGGGCTTGCTTGCAGCCATTGTCCCCAGGGCAGAGAGAGGGAGGACAAAAGAATCCCAAAACCCATCCCCACTACTGGGGCAGCATGTGCATCAGTGCTGCAGGCCCACTGGTGCCAGCCCCATCCCTTCCCCTGGGACAGGGGAATCACCTCCCACCCCAAAATCACCCTTGGTGAGGATGGGAACTGTTGGGGTAGGAAACCACGGGGCTGAAAACACATGGCAGGGGTGGGAAACCATTGGGGGTGAGATAATCCTCTGCTTGACTTCCAGGTCTGTGCACACCCCCAAACACAGGCTGCAGAGCTGGGTCATTCCTCTCCAGCCTCTCATGACCACAAGCACCACATGCAGGGCTGGGGACTGTCTGGTTATCTTCCTGTAATGCCAGAGACAATCAGGGTGGCAGGCAGAAAATATGACCAAACAGGAATGGGGAAAAGAAAATAACCCAACCCAACTCAGCCCAACCCATTCAAATGAGACCCGTGTGCCCCAGGGCTTGGCTGGATGGACCTTGCCAGAGCTGAGGTTTGGCAGAAGCCAACCCTTCCCTCAGCCCAGCAGGTGGTTTTACTCCCTGCTCAACAGCAGCCCCTGCAGAAGTTGCAAAGAGGTGGAGCCAGGAAAGCCCAAGAGCTTAATTGACTTAATTGACTCAGCCCTTGCCATGCACCGAGCTGAGTCAATTAAGTCGAGATGAGCAGGAGGTGTGAAAACCACAGGGGCCAGAAGGAAGGAGGTGGCCAGTCCTGCACCATCCTGCAGCTCCCTCACCGACCCCCACCTGCCCACCACCAGGTGGTCTCCAACCCTCTTGCCACACTGAGCTGGGAGGTGGTCGGCTCAGCTGCCTGCTGGTGGCTTTCTCCCTGGCCAGGGGCTTGCACAAAGCACCCCCGGGGTAGGGAGTGGGGCCTGGGGCAGTTGAGTAACAGCCTGGTGAAAAATCCCCCCTGGGCTGGTCACAGCCCAGCCTTCTGGGCAGCTGCTCCTCTGCCCAGTGGCCACCACAGGAGCTTATTCCCCCCACCCCAAACCCTCCTGGGCCAGGAATGGAGACCCACCAGCACCTGCCTGGAAGATGAAGCTTTGGGGGGGATTGTTGGCCAGGATTCACCACCCACAACTTCCCCTGACCCAGCAAACTCCTCGTGCTTCCTCCCAGAGCTCCTGGCTGAAGGGAGGGTTCAGCTCCACGTGCCTCCTTACTGGGGAGCTGCTGTGGCCACTGGGAAGGGGCTGTGTGCTTCTAGATCGTGGGCTTGCGTCGCTCAGGGAGGGCAAATTAAGACCTAGACCTAGTTCCAGTGTTCACCCGGAGTGGAGAACATGCAGCCAGACTAACTGGTTGACTTGCTTCAGAGGTAGCAGAATTTCCCCCAGGATCTTCTGCTCCGTTGCACATCAGTGGAGCCACCACAGCCCCAGGAGCTGGGGGAAGCAGGAGGAGCTTCTCCCAGGGACATGTCCAGCACCAGGGAGGGCTCTCCTGGAGGCTGGGACCTCTCTGCTGCTCATTGTGGAATAAGGAGGTCCCAGGGAAATAACAAAGTCTTCCCAAGGAAGCTGTGGCCCTTTGAATGGTCCCCTCCCCAGCTAGGAGATGGATTTCAACCAAGGGAACTTGTGTGGAGAACGAGGTGAAATGTCAGCGTGCTGGATGACTCATGGACAGCCTGGAGCTGCCCGTGCACCATGGTCCAACCCTGCTCCCATGGCTGCTGGGGTTCACAGAGGGAATCAGGGAGCAGAAAACTGTCACCTTGTGTTTGCTGCAAGAGGGAAAATCAATCTTGGAAGTCTTGGAGTCCTGGACTCCGCCAAGGAAGATGCCTGAGCGGTTTTGGGAGTGTTGGAGGTGGCTCAATGCCCACTGGTTCCTTGGACCTACTCATGGGCTCCTCCCCAATTGTTTTGTCATCCCACAGTTGAGAGAAAACATGATAAAAACATAAAATGGTTTGGGTTGGAAGGGACCTTCAAAGATCCCTAGTCTGTCCTACCCCCCACCATCAGCAGGGACATCTTCCACTAGGCCAAGCTGCTCAAAAC
>NW_008581552.1:0-269 GCF_000691845.1 Merops nubicus
CACCATGCCGCTGCCATGGCCAAAAAAACCCTGGTGCAAGGTGAGCTCGAGGCCAGGGCGCTGTGGGAGGGGTGCTGCTTGGGCTGGGCTTCATGGTGTCCCTCACACTGATCCCACCTCCAGACTCGGCTGGGAGATGACTTCGTAGGAGCATAGAATGGTTTGGGTTGGGACGAACCTTGACGATGATCTGGTTCCATGCCCCCTGATATGGACAGGGACACCTCCCACTAGACCAGGTTGCTCAAAGCCCCGTCCAACCTGGACTT
>NW_008581552.1:489-1106 GCF_000691845.1 Merops nubicus
GTTCCCCGCCCGTGGTCGCATGGCAGCCCAGAAAGCCTCAGTGGGGCTGATCTTCACCAGCCCTTGTGCAGACCTAGCTGTGGTGGGGTAGGGGAGCTGCTGGGGGCCTTCAGGCAGTTGCCTGCTGGGAGCAGGAGCATGGCTAGTGCCAGTCCAGGGCAGCCAGAGCTCTGACCAGGTTATTAAACCCTATGGATGAAGATGCCATACCCCTCAGTGCCCCTCCTGGCACTGCACTGCCCTCCATGGGCCACGTGTCCCAGACATCCAGTGGGACCTCCAAAGCCCTCGTGTACCTGTTTGCACCCCAGCTGAGAAGCACTTGGCTTGGGACAGGCTGCCTCTGCAATCTCCTGAGCTCCCAGCAGCCCTGTGGAGCCGGGGGGGGAGTCCCATGTGGTCGGTAACGCTCTTGGGTCGGGCCCAGCCCCACTGGGAGTGGATCACGGCACCAGCTGCTGGGGGACAGGCCATGGTGGGGTGACCCTGGGGCGCTGGGCGAGCACCTCGTGCCAGCTGTTGCCGGTCTGCCCTAGGGAACGTGCGGCTCGGTGGGGCGGAGACGCGGGTGGACTGGCTGAAGCCCGAGGTGAAGCACCTGCTGAAGTCGCGCAAGG
>NW_008581553.1:0-6185 GCF_000691845.1 Merops nubicus
CAAGAACTAGTCCAATATCTATTTTGAGAATAAAGTCTTGAGGTTTTTGAAAAGAATTTCTGCAAAATAATGAGTGTGTACTTTTGAAACTGCTTTTAAGGTTACCGGTTTTCCTTTACTGTCACTGCATTACAATTAACACTAGGAATACTCAGAATGATCAAATAATGCATATTGATTTATTAATGGAGCAGGTAATAACAATATATCATATGGAAAATATGAAATGATCTATGTTATTTTAAGATTCCTCAACGACTATCCACATAACATTTACTCAAACTCAAATATTCTTATTTGAAACTTCAACAACAGAAAGGTTACCTTCTTATATTGTCAGTTTTATATACTTTTAGAATTCTTTATATTTTTGAATGTTTAATTATAATAGAATAAATAAAGTATTACATTGGAAGAGCATAATCAGCTTGTACATGTAATGATTTAGAATTACTGTGCATGTGTCAAAGGACAGTAGTCATTAAACAACTCCAGCTAATCTTTCTTGCCAATTTGTTAAAGATGGAAATAATTGGTTTACATATTCAAGTTATTATGAAAAAGATAAAAACTCAGGCCTATTCTCTAATGGAAAACACAAAGTTAACTTCCTTTTGGCTGACATTCCATCTTGATCTCAGTGGAAGGCCTTGAAAACAAAGGCAATTCTAAAGAACAGAAATAACTTAAATGGGTGGCAATCCACAGAATTCTATTTTGAGAAACATCAATTTTCATTGTATTCATTCTTACTTATATTAAAATTGGACTACAAGGCAAAAATACACTACAACAGAAGCTGGAGTATTTTTTAAGCAGCTAGTGAGTCTTTTTATTTGAGGCCTTTTTTCATAATCTAGTAGATTAGAAAAAATTGTAAACTAGAAATAATAATGTAAGAAAATATGGAGAAGGGACAGAATACAGAATAAAACAAATTACTCTGTTCCACAATACAGTTTTACATTGCAGAAATTATGATGCTGAAAAGAACCAGAGAAGATACTGACTGTATTTTGGCTGACAATGTGTCTAATGCTGAGAACAAGCTTATTCTGTACTATACTGAATCAAGCCTGGAGTATTTTTGTTATCTGCTGTAGTTTATAGTAAAAATATTGTTTGCAATTACCGTTTTATTGTAGTAATAGAAGTCGTATGAAAAGATGCTATGGACACGTTTAATATCTCTCCCTAATTTTCTTTTCTTTTTCAAGTCTTCTACTCATGACACCAGTGAGGAGAATTTGCATGTATAAAAGTTGAGAAATGTTTTGGCTTAACTTCAGATGTTATAAGCTCTAAATTCTGAAACACTTGGTTTAAAGAAGCTGGCTTACATTTTAGTTTAGAAGGCATAAGATAAAAAAAAGGAGGAAGTGCAAAAAAGCAGCTCAGAATCTGATTGTTGTCTCAGCAGACTGAAAGCTGATGTTTTAAGGTCATCAGTCTAGATTTGTCTTGAAAGTCTACTCTGCAGATCTCACCAACAAATAACACTATTCTGCTCCACATCCTTGAACTTTGTGGTCTGTGCTCCTACAGAAGTGCCAGAATTTGTCTTGGTAGGAATTGAGGTATCAAACTCTTCTAAAACATTGCATGCACTTTGCTGTAAGCATTTCTGAACTTCCCAGTATCCCAAAAAGCTTCATTCTGTAAACATCTGAGTGATAGAGGCTTAAGGTCCAAGTGGAAACCAGTAATAAGTAATGTCTCTTGAAGGTCTGTACCAGGACCAATAGTGGTTATCTTCATCAAGAATATAAACAATGGCACTGAGTGCACACTCAGCAAGTTTGCAGATGACACCAAGCTTAATGGTGCAGTTGGTTCATCAGAGGGAAGGTTTCTCAGCCAGGAAGACCTCTGCAGGCTTGAGGAGTGGGCCTGTGTGAATACCGTGAAGTTAAACAAGATTGTGTATATGATCCCCACCTCAGTTGGGGAAATCCCAGTATCAAGACAGACTGAGGATTCAGAGGATTGAGAGCAGCCTGAGAAGGACTTGGCAATACTAGTGGCTGAAAAACTAGACATGAGCTGCCAATGTGCATGCTGGCAATGTGCACTTGCAACTCGGAAAGCCAATTATATTCTGGGCTGCACTAAAAAAAAGTGTAGCCACCAGTTTGAGGGAAGTGATTCTCTCCCTCTATTCCACTGTAGTCAGACCCCACATGGAGTACTGCGCACAGAACTGGTGTACCCAGTACAAGAAAGACATAGACCTGTTAGAGAATGTGCAGAAGGCACAAAAAAAAAAAAAGAGCTAATGAGAATGAATTATGAGAGACTTTTTACCAAGGCCTGTAGTAATAGGACAAAGGGCAATTGTTTGAAATTAGGGTAGGTTTAAACTGGGCATAAGGAAGAAATATTTTACAGTGAGAGTGGTGAGACACTGCAAGTGGCCCAGGGAAGTTGTGGATACTCCCTCACTGGCAATTTTCAAGGTAAACTGGAATGGGGCTTTGAGCAACAAGATCTAGTGAAAGAAGTTCCTGCTCCTGTCAGGGGGGTTGGACTAGAAGATCTTTGAAAATCCCTTCCATCCCAAAACATTCCATCATTCTATGGTTAAATACTTGTTACACATGAAGTTAAAGTCTTCAGCTGTGGTGCTATGTGCAATTAAGATAGGGAAAGCACAATGAACATACTAATAGAGCATTGGTTTAGATTCATCACCACTCTACAAGACTTAATTTCAGAAAGGGAAAGAAAACGGTAGAACTATCCAAACCCTGACTTGCTGTGTTTCTTAACACTTGACATCTCAAATGGCTAAAAGTGAGCATTTTTGCCTGTGGGATGACCTTGTTTAATTTAACAAGGTTGCACTCATGTAAATAAGAGCCAAATTTGAACCAACACTGTAAGTTCAGTTTAAAATAAAAGGCTCAAGGAACTTGATGTTTTATCTTGTGACTGCCTGTGTGTGCTTGTTTGGGAAAGAAATTGCTTTTCATGTGCATTAGGTAGACTGAGGCATTTTTATCTGTGTCCCACAGTGAGTTCTAATGAGGCATTCTGCACACATGGGACCTTATTTTTATTTGTGCATCTTCCCTGTTAATAACAGCATCTAATTAAGACATCCATTAAAAGTCCATAATGTTAATTTAATGGAAAAATTCCAATAGAACTGCATTAGGCTCTCTCTCTTAGTTTAATATCACATAACTTTAACAAATGCCTTAATTAGATGTTATTACTGAAAAGAATATTATACAACTAAAATTGACCATTATTTAAAATGGAGAATAGTGTTCCTGAGTGCTAGTGCTTCAGTTGTCATGAATTACAGAAGTCTTGGGTATTTGTAAAGGTTTTGTGATTGGTTGTCGTATAGCTTGGCAAGCAAACAGGTTTCTTTTCTGGGTGAAGAGAAATATGTGAATCCTTAGAAAATAAATTTAGCACGTATGGGAGTATATTTATTTGAAGAAGTAATTTTTTGGTTCTTTGGGGGAAAAATTATACATTTATTAATAAAATTGAATACATCTGATGTTATGTTTAGACAGCTTTAAATTACTGTGCAGCTCTTATCTACCAAAATATATTAGTGCTTTAAGGTACTGTTTATGCTGGTATTGAGATGTGACATTTGTAATATCTGAAGGTGACTTAATATGATCAGATATTAGTAGTTATGGAATAGTGAAAATTTTTCTCTATTTTAATTGGAATTTTCTTAATTCATTTACTAAGACAGAATGTTGTAGTTTGGTATACTTCAACACGTTACAAGGAATAAAGAATGACATAAGAAGAAAATCGATTTAAAAAAAAGATTAATATTGCCAATGGGCTGTAAAAAAAGTAAGAAGAAACAAGTAAGGCAAGGGGGAGGGGGCAAGAGGGAAGAGAAGGCAAGGGGACGGGAGGGAACAGTAACAGTAGGAATGAAATCAGACACCTGCAAAATGAAAGATATGTATGTCTACCTGGAAGACCAAGAGTCAGCAGAAATTATTTTTAATATACTTGATACAAAGTAAAGAATAAATACTTTTCCACTTTGAGTTCATTAGTGTGTCAGCTTGAGAAGTAGCATTTCATAATCTCTTCAGGCATAAAAAGAAAAAAAATTCTAAATTATTTGCAGGTAGCATCATTCTGGTTCAATAGCTGATGCTGTTCTGATATTTCTCTTCTCAGTGTCAAAAAATTAAAAGTGTATCAGTTTCCTTACACTAATCAAAAAGAAATATGACAAGCAATTCCAATTTTTCTCCAAAAAATCATTCACAGGAAGAAATTTGCGCTCAGGATGCTGCTGCTCAGATATCAGGAGTATTTAGAGGTCATCCCTACTAAGAAAAGAGAAAAAGTCTTAGTGTTTTCAGATTTCTTTTCCAACTAATCTCTAACTTAAAAGACCCCAGAACTACCACATTCTTCCAGAGGACAGTTCATTTCTGTGGGTTCTATGACGGACTGCTGTAATAAAATTCTGTCTCATCCTGTACAGCAAAGTACTTCTCTTTACAACAGAGAAGTTTTTCAAAGTGCACTGGCAGGTTTTATGAACTGGAGCAGAAACAGTGTTCTGGTTAACATCTGACCCAGTATGTTACCTTTAAACCTAGGTACTCTGAACTTTGCTATATATTCTTTTGCTAGTGTACAGGATCTGAACAGCATGAATACTTAAAGACAATAAAGTTTCAATGGTTTTTGTTTGCGGCATCCAGTGATTCTTAGGTTAGTTTGTTTGTTTGATTGTTTTTCATCTGAACTCAGTCAGGCTATGGTCTTTAGCTCTAGACTTCTGAGTATATCAACCATAATGGTTTCCACACACACCAGATGTACTACATGTATACTATAAAAGTTCTAAATTTAGGGAAGTTTGTGAAAGATATTCAGTGGTTTTAGCCTATTTTCAACATCTATTTTCAGTAGTGAACAAAAGCTTTGGAAATTATGTTTTTCTATTATAACAGTACTAGTAATTTTGATTAATTACTAAATGGTATATCTTTGTTCTAATTTATACATTTTTTTTCTACTTTTAAACTTTTAAAATTAATTTTTCTTTGTAATTACTCTTTACCTATTAAAACAACCTTGAGAACAATATGTTTTATCATCTTGGTTTTTTTTCATTTCAGTTATTTTATTCTCGGTGAGTTTTCCTTCAAGTCAAGTTGGCTGACACAGAAGTATGACACATATTCTTGAAAGTGTCAAGAGCAGGTAGGATGCAAGTGTGCTCTGGGCTTGTAAACACTGCTGGAGAAAGACTGGAGTTGCAGTTGGTGCCACTGAGCAAGGCAAGATGGACTAAGTAAAGATAATAACTAGGTGGAAAAGAGAAATCAAAATATAATTAGAAAACATGTCAGGAAACATCATAGAAGCAAAATTCAAATAAAGGAATTCAATTTCAAAGCAGTTTCAAGTACTGGTGGTACTGACTTCCCTGCACCAAGGAGGTCAGAAAGAACAAAGTGTTTGTGAGTCATGCTAAAAGAATGCTGGTAAAGGCTATCAGGAAAATTATGTGGTCCCAAAACACAAAAAAAATTGTACCAGTTTGACCATACATTTCAAGCTTTTCCAAGAGCTAGGTAAGAAGTAGTGAGAAGATCTTCCAGTATTTGTTTCTTTTATCTTTCACATATCTCCACGTCTTTTCAGAGCTGACATTGTTTTGTGGAATTTTAAATAAAAAGTACTTTCCATAAAAATGTTCTGAGCAAAAATCCTTCATTGGTTTATGAACTGAAGCTCTGCAGCTTATGCTCAAAGCTTATCTTGCATTAAGTCTCAAAACATGTGAAGTCTTAATCATCTTCCTAGCTGTTCATTAGTAACATGAGAATTTGAACACAAAATATTTTAAGAACAGTCATTCAGGAACTGAAATACTTTGAACCACATGGGCAGACAAATGAAGAACAGTGAAATGGGAAAGACTTTATGTTATAATTTAAACTATTACTGGTTTCAACAGTAATTCAGGGACAGGAAGCTCTTTACTGGACATTCTTGTGCCATGGTTTTAATTGGTTCCAACAGAGACAAATAACAATATTACCACATTTTCTGGTAATAGACTCTCACTGAAATATTCCTGCCCTTTGTATAAAGAATCATAGAATGTCTGGGCTGGAAGGGACCTTCAAAGGTCATCTAGTCCAACCGTCCTGCCATAAGCAGGGACCTTTCCA
>NW_008581554.1:0-407 GCF_000691845.1 Merops nubicus
GTCCCAGCAGCGGGCAGCAGCGTGTGACGCAGCGAGAGCGGCGTGGCCGGGGCCTGGTGAGACCACAGGGGGCTCAGGACGTACCCCAGGCCACAGTTTCCCTTGGGAGAGCCATGGCCTCATCCTGCTGGTCACCCAGCCTCTCATTGCTGCAGCTGGGCTGGAGCAGGGAGCTGCAAGTGCAGCAGCCCCTCTGCGAGCGTGAGGGCTGTGCTTGCGTCACGGTGCTGGTCCTCAGTGCCCCAAAACGGGCAGTGGAGGTGCCAGGGCCAAGCCTCTCATTGCTGCAGCTGGGCTGGAGCAGGGAGCTGCAAGTGCAGCAGCCCCTCTGCGAGCGTGAGGGCTGTGCTTGCGTCACGGTGCTGGTCCTCAGTGCCCCAAAACGGGCAGTGGAGGTGCCAGGGCCA
>NW_008581554.1:444-860 GCF_000691845.1 Merops nubicus
CGGGGCCACCCCTGTCCTGCAGCAGGTCCTGCTGCACCTCCCATGCCTGGCTGGGGCTGGCTCCAGGTCCAGGCTCCACCGTCCTTCTGGAAAGGTCCCGTCAGTCCCATCCTCTGCCTCATCCCAGGCCCAAGCTGCAGCCCTCTCCTCCCCTCCCACGGGTGCTGGTGGTCGCCCTCCTCACCTTGACCCCACTCACTGGAAGTGAGTCACATCCTCACCCTCGTGGCCTCAGCTCTCCTGGGGCTCGGTGCTTCGCTGCTCCCACCCTCACCCCCCCTGCAGTGCCTGGATAACCCCACAAAACATCCCACCCACCTCCCCCCAGCACGTGTCCTTGGGGTGATTCATGCACCAGCATGGGGGGACACGGGACACAGGGCTAAGCTGAGGGTTGGAGCAGCCCAAGGTGCCAG
>NW_008581555.1:0-219 GCF_000691845.1 Merops nubicus
CCCAGCCCCTGTAACCATGACATTATTGTCGTATTGCAGTATGACCATGTGAGGCTGAAAAGTTAAAAAAACTGAGCATGTAAATTCCTTTATCAGTTCTTTCTTGGTGGCTGGCTAGGGAGCCTATATCCCCCTTTTGTTTTTCAAGCATAGTCTTAAGAGTACGATGAGTGCGCTCAGTAATGGACTGCCCTGTAAGAGACTGGGGCCTCCACGCCA
>NW_008581556.1:0-4001 GCF_000691845.1 Merops nubicus
TGGCGGGTGAGCGGGACAGGGCTGCGCCCCACCTCGCGGCCCGTGGGCAGACCCCTTCCAGCAAGATAACCATCCCCTATCTGTTTCTTTGCTGTAACACAAACCCAGGAGCCTCACCACCTGCTCTTTCGTGCACAAGGGGACAGCCGTCAGAGGCTGCCGTCTGTCTCAAAGGCTGCTCACAAAACTACGAGCGCGGGCTGCTGCCGAACACCAAAACCCTCGGGGCCGTGGCCGTGCTCGGGACGGATGCTCCCTTGGTTCCTCCCCTCCCTCTTCTGTAGCCCTTGATCCCCCTGCGTCTCCTCCTCCCTGGAGGTGCTCAGGACAGGCCTCCAGTGGAGGAGCCCTCCGACGATGCACCGACGACCAGGCAAGTGACCCGCTCTGCCCCCGCCAGGGCCACTCAAGCCCACGGCTGCACGGCACCGCTAGGCACGCTCCCCTGGGCTCTGCCTGCTTCCCTGTCTGGAACACAAGGCAGGCACAGCCTGGCCCCGTGGCTCTCGGCAGCTGGGACGATCATCACCTCCCGACGCAGGCTGTGACAAAACCACCAAACGTTGTGTAACACGGACACCTGTGAATTATTTTCAATAGTGAGTTCGCCATTGATGTAACTGGCAACCGTGGAGAGAGACGATCAGTTTTTCCCTGTAATCTCCTGCTGCCAGTAATTCTTGGGACAAAAGCAGACTTTGCTGGAACTCCCCTGCTTACACCCACTCTTGACTTATTTCCCAGGCAGCTTTTAGCACAGGAGCAAGCTCAGTTGTTATTAAATACTGTTTGGTGGAAGAATCACTGTAGACGCGGCAATATTTGCAACATGAATGGAAATGGTGATAATAGCACCTGCCTTTCCTAGGGAGGGATCTTTTTCCCCACTCCCCATGCCACAGGCAGTGAATTAAGCAGAGCTCACAACAGTCAGTAAAGCACTATGAGGAATTTAGGTATCTCCTAGCCATTTGTAAAATTGTATTTTCTTAAAATGATCACTAGTGAAAACGATGCATATAAGAGTAAAGCTTGTAAAGGGCTTGGGGGATTTTTTTTTTTTTTAAATTACCTGTTTAACATAAATATGAGCTTGCCAAGACTTTAAATATTCTGGATTTAATCCAGGGTTTTAAATCAATATATACAGAGTTTAATACTCAAATGTAATGATACTCACATTTCTCCCATATCTTATCAAAAGTTTTGATCTAAGTTATTTCTGCTCTTGACTCATGACAGGGTTTGGGTGTCTGTTGTTGCCCTAGGAAGGCCTTTCACACAACTCCATACGCCTTTCTGCCAAGAAGCTTTTCTGCTGCTTGAGTTTCAGTTTGCTTTCCTCAGTGCCAGCCCCCTCCTGCAGCCCCCAGCAGAGACCACACTGCACAGCCGAGACCCCCAAACACCAGCCAGCCCCAGACTGGGTGCCCCCTGGCTCATTGCTGCATATTTAGGGTGTTGTTCAGTAGAGATCTTTATGGCAGCACAAAAGGAAGTTTCCGATATAGAAAGTCATGCTGTTACACAAACTAAATGGAATTTGTATAATCCTGACTCATCTTCTGTAGCCTCTGGAGGTGATGAATCAGATGTCCTTCCTCCAGCAGGAGACACCAAGTACCAGTACCGAGGTCTCAAATTGCTTGAAAGACTCCCGGGCTGTGCCACTGCACATCAGCAAGTCGCCTTTATTTTTATTCTTGCTTCAACTGTAGGAAGAACATCACCAGCAGCTCGGAATCAGCAACCACAGACAGGCCAAGCTGCTGCTGACATCCTCAACTGTGAGGACAGCATTTCCTCAGGTAAACTGGAGAAAAGTACCAGGAAAATTGCTCTTGCTGGAAACAATCCTGCACCAAACAGACCTTCTTCCAGCTGCCAAGGTTTCTGCCTGCTAGTGGTTCTCAGTTCTTCTGATGACTTGCTCAGAGACCAGCTCTGGATGTTTTGCATTCGCCTTTATCCTTATTTTATTATGTGCTTATTCCATTTCGTGGGGTAGGCTATGGAAAGGCAGAGATGGAGGTGCTGCTGCCTGTGTGGAAAGCCTGGCTGAGCTCAGCTGCTGAGGGGCAGGAGGGCCTTGCTGCTGGTGACAGTGGGTGGCTGCGTGCTGCAAATGAAGTGCTGGGGTTTAAACCCCCAAGCCCTGCACGAGGGTTGCCATATGGATGAGGTCCACAACCAGGCAAGGAAGACCCTGCTGATTGCTTTTCAACCAGGGTCTGGCCAGCCTTGGGTGGGAACTGATTAGATCACCACCAAGTGCCCTGGCCTTCCACATTAAATTGGAGGCAGGGCAGGAAGACACCTATGTAAGAACTGACTGCTTGTAGTGGAGCTGGGAGGCCTGTCTACACAGTGGATGTCCTGTGTGGGGATTCTGGTTAGCAAAAGGGCTCCCTAACTCCCCAGAGCAAGCGGAGTTCCCAGGATGGTTGGGCAAGATCATGAGTTTCTCTCATGGAAACTGCTACATCCTCGTCTGGCCGACTCCCTCTCCCACAGCACGGTTCCTGAGTCAGCTCACCCCCTTCTTCACACACTGGGCTGGGAGCGAGTGCATTGGCTCCTTCCTCCCCCCGTCGTCCAGCGCTGTGGATCTCTGTGTACGACGTGGGGGCAGAGGGAGGAACTCATTAATGAAAGCATCACTCTACACCATGCAAGCAGTCAGCAGAAGAGCAAGGCAGCATCCCCTGGTGCCCTGCCCCTCAGTGCCAGGCTGCCTGGCCCCACGGGCACTGGCAGGCGTGTACGAGCACACTGGGTGTCCCGGGTTGAACTTCTCAGGCTCACTGGCACCGTGAGCTATGCAGCATTCCCCAGTTCAGTGCAGTCTTCCAGCATTGCTTGCCAAAGCAAGGCTGCGCCCATGCCAGCTATGCCTCTTCTCAGTCCAGTGCTTGGGTGATCTACTACAGTGTCTTCTCTCACTTCTGAGTTTCTAACTTGAGGAGAGGGATGGAGCACAGAGGCAGCATCTGCCTCTGCTCATGCGGGTGAGCCGTGGCTCCAAAATGGCAGCAGTAACCAAACCTTGCAGGACACGGTGTACAAAGACAGCCTATAGGTAAAGTATCATAACTGCTAGCAGTTTCTATGTGCTTTACTTCATTGCTTGAAGTGATGCAATGAGTAGTTTGGTAAGATACATACTGAACCACACAAAGATTCTCTATTTTGAGAAAACTGCATCAGATACTGTCTAAAACAAAACCTACATGTTGCAAAAATACTGCCTCTCCTTGGCCAGTGTCTAGGATTCCAGCCTCAGGAAAAGGTGAATCCAGTGTCAGGAGGTGCCCTGTGGAAACTCCACCTATTGCTCCTGTAGGAAATGCCCAATGAGGCCATCCCTGGACTCTGACAGGGAGCGAGCCAGGGAGCATGGTCTGTGACATGTTGC
This sequence comes from Merops nubicus, assembly GCF_000691845.1. Lineage (NCBI taxonomy): Eukaryota > Metazoa > Chordata > Aves > Coraciiformes > Meropidae > Merops > Merops nubicus. The sequence goes on from NW_008581556.1 coordinate 3,416, forward strand.
TTGGCAGATACTTCAGTAAAAAACCATCTCCTGGGCCTGTGTTCAGGTTCAGCTCTATCCTCTCCTCGCAGTGCTGTGTAAATGCAGGTGAACATACAGCGTTCAAATAGCTGCTGATAGCACCATCTGCAAAAGGCTAATGGCTCATTCATTAAGCAGTGGGAGACAGCACAGCCACGGTCTAATCAGATATTGTAGGATGAATAATTCAGAAATAATCCTCATATACTTGAATAAATATCAGGAGGAAGAAGGAAAAAAACCCCATACATATGGCACGTTAAAGGAACAAAACAGACATTTTTCAATGTCCCAGGCTGATGAGCTTTGTTGTACTGGATGTTAATCACGCAGGTGGCTCACGCTTGAAGAGAAAGCTGACTGAGGGGTTTCTGGCCCCGCTTTTTGAAGGTGTTTGTAAGCAGAAAAGACCAGAGTGCTCATGGGAAAATCCATCAGCCTTACATTTTGCAACATGCGTATGGCCCTGTTGTGCAACTTACTGGGGACACAGGTGGAGGACTGAGCTTGTGAGGGGATGGCAGGGAAAACCCAGGTCCAGGTCTGGCCTTCTGCAGCGCTCTTC
>NW_008581556.1:4061-8933 GCF_000691845.1 Merops nubicus
CCACTCCTGCCCACACCCCCACGCGCCTTCCACTGGTTCCACCTCCTGCACCAGGTACCTCTCCCATGAGGAACGCTACTCCTTCCTTTGCCGCCCTTCCTCCGGCAGGACTCGGCCCTTTTGAGGTAGTTTCTTCTCTTATTTGGGCAAAAGATTGTTCCCACCGTTCGGATGCTGCTCGGCCTTACACGCCTTTGGACACATGGGGCTAAGCGAGCACGGGGAGCGCGGCACCCACGCGGTCCGAGGGCAGCAGGTGGGACTGTCACTCCCCCTCCTGCCGTGACGACACCACCACTCCCCTTCCCACCACGCTGTGGCTCAGCCCTCCTTCAGCAGATGCACCTGATGGGACAGGATCCGAGCTGCTGCTGGGAACAGCAGGTAAGGCTGGACCAAGGCCCGCGCAGGCTCTGCAGACCACCTCTCCTGCTCGACCACGGCCATCTGCGCTCTGCGAGGCCTGATCCTAGCTTGCCTTGCCACGTTCCCTGGGCTGGGTCCCTGGAAGAGCAGGCAGGAAAAGGTTCCCCGCAGCAGAGGCGTCCCCCCAGCACACAGAGGTGCAGCGAGGCCGGGCTGCATCCTGCACACAGCCCGAGGATGCCACAATGGTGCTGTGTGTGCAGCTGCTTGCTCCTTGGCCTGCAGCCGGGCCGGGACAGCCCCAGGGCACAGCAGAGAGCTCAGCTGGGCTCTGTGGGCGGGGTGATCGCAACCCCAGCCCACACAGCAGGAAAGGGCAGTGCTCAGAAAATCAGCCATTTGGTATTGCTGGCGGGGCAGCCTGGGGGCCTGGGGGCTGTCCCCGTCTCAGGGGGCTCTCTGGGGAGGATCATCAGTGCTAACATGAGTTATGCCACCGCAGCCTCCTCCACTCATCTCTCCAGCTGATACTTAGGGCCCGAAAGACTTCGTTTGAGACACAGGAATAAAGGGTAGCCACGAGGCCCTTCTGCGGCAGAGTCCCTTCAGTTACAGAGCACGTACTGGGAGGGCTGCCCTCTGTCTGCACAGGGGCACAGGCTCTAATTCTTATGTTGCAGCATAGGCATTGCCACAAAATTATCACAGAGCTGGACAATTTGCAGATAAAAAGTTCTTTTAAGCAGCTCCTCATACATTTATGGCTGTTCTTCATTAACCTCTAATGAGTAGGGTAGAAGTCATTTCACTACCCGTCAAATTTAGAAAGAACTTGTAATAATATTTATTAAATAGCCTCTCTCATCAGACTAAAGCTACACTACAAGGCTTAGGAGTCAGAATGCATCTGTACATGGTCTGCACACATTTTCCATCACTGTAGTTTTGCTATTACTGACCACAATTCCATGCTCTTCTTCTGAGCTAATCCCAGTGGGAAATGCAACTGCATTGCTTCTGCAGAATGTTCTGGACAAGGATTACCTACCTATGCTTCAAAAGCCTAGTAGAAATGGCACACATTTTAATTATTGAAAAATGAAAGCTAAAACCCAAGTCATCAGTCCTCAGTTAGTGTATTCTCTTTTGGACAACCAGTCAAAATCGTTCCTCCATGGGGCAGCAAACCCCTCCTTGCGTCACTTGCTCATGATGTCCTGCCTAGCAGTGGTTTCACTCAAGCCCTCAGAAGGAGGGACCCAGACCCTCACTGTACAGCTGCTGGTGGCCTCTGGATTCTTCCTCTCCCCATTCTGTTCGACACAGAGTACAACCACCCAAGCAAGAAGACACAGATGCCAAGTACCATCTACCAGAATATCCTTCAAAGTGAGTGTTGTAGGAGATGGGAAATGAAGGTTTGGAGATCACAAAGGAGCAAACCCGACCCTCACAAAATCCTGGGAATAACCTAACCATCAAGCAACGGGGAGAAGGTCTCCTCCAACACCACTATCACCCCTGGTGCAGCGCAGCCAGCCCGGCCCTTCGGCCCAGACACAGACAGTGCTGAGCCGTGCCACGCTGTGGGCACAGGACAGGCCTAATGCAGCCCCAAGGCCAGCTGGTGGCTGAGAGCGTGTCTGGTGAGCTGCAGATTAGATCCAAGCATCTCGGTGAATTTTAACTGCCCCTAGGAATCAGACTCTAGCAGGTGCCACAACACTGCAGCACTTCCATAGATGTGTCGCAGGACAAGTGTGGGTTTTGATGTCAGGCCAGCAGCTGTTGTAACAGAGAAATCCATCATTTGCAGCCTACAGATGTGGATGCAAGCTTGTGTGTGTCTTGTCATATATTTGTCTGCTTATTAGAATGAGAAATATTTTCCATTCAAAATCATCCTAGTATTTAATTTTTACTTGACCTCAATAGTAGTAAAAATGTATGTTGAGTCTGGTTACAGATTTCTCCCTACCAAAGTCCTTCATCTTACCTCAGAAGAACCCTTTTTTTTTTTAATAAATCTCATCTCTCCTAGAGCTTTCAGTCCAAAATATAATAGATTTATTTTAATAACCAGGAAAGGAAATTCCTTTTCTTTCTGAGAAAGTATCTAGAGAATAGCAAAAGGAGCATCTGAAAAGGAGGAAATTTAGTTGTAAGCTGTTTTTTTAATGCTGAGCACTTAAATATAGTGGTTAAAGAAAAGTACCTGTGTGTTCGAACCAGTGATAAGAAGTACTCTAAAACAAGAACCACCATTGCTGGACGTTTTTAGAAGTCATGCATATCTGATGCTGAGGGACAGGGTTTAGCAGTGGACTTGGTAGAGTTAGGTCAATGGTTGGACTTGATGATCTTAATGGTCCTTTCCAACCTAAATGATTCTATGAGTCTAAGAAATGCAGGCTTCTGCTCTGCTCTTGTGGGTAACATGATACACAAAATTTTAAGGTGAAAACCTAAAAAAGCAATGGAAGTAACAGAGTATTAAGTTTCTGTCAAAGTTGTGAAGCTATTTGTTTGAAAAACAAATTTAGGATTGGAACTATGGAATCTGCACTGCACCCTTCATGCTTAAGCTAAGGATGTTTCACCAGCCAGAAAATAAATATTTTGTGACTGAGGACAAATAACAAGCAAAGCTGGGAGAGGGCAAAAAGGCACCATTTACTCTGACACAAAAATATTAAAGTCAGATTGACATTTTTTTCTTGTGTCAAGCCACCTGCAAAAATCATCTTTGACTCCAGCACATTTTTTAATGTACAAAAGCTATGTTTGTAGCTATTTATATTTGATTCAGTTAAAACTGATTCCTGTAGAGAAAGTGTGGGATGAATACACCATGTTTATAGTTCTAATTTCAAGAGCCTTTAAATCCTTAAGAAGTTATTACTGCACACAAGTTCAGCATTTCTTGCAGCATCAAAAAGAAAGTGTTTTGATCTACTGGCTGCTGAGAAGTGGCAGTGGCTGTACTGTAGGTCCTTCTTCAGGAAAGAGAAAAGGTACAACTAAAGATTCACAGTTATTGGAGAATGAAATACCTGGTATGCGACTGGATGGCAAAGTTCCCTGCTCCCTCAGCACAGGTGACAGGAGATCCCATCTCACAGCTATTCTGGTGTTGGAAGGAATGTGCCAGTGGTTTCCCAAGTTCCAACTGAAGCTCTCCAACCACGAGGACAGGCTTTGCTCCTGGCCACTGCAGAGCCAATGGACAAAAAGGAAATCATCTTTCAAAAAAACCAAAACAGTAATTTCATCCGCCACTACTTCTCAGGATTATATAGCACAGTGTCTGGGGGGGTGTGAACAGGACCTCTGTTCTGGACACTAATCTGATCCAGGAGAGCACCTAGCCCTAGTCTAATCTGAATTGTCACCACTCTGTGCTGCCAGCAACTGCCCGCAGCCAGCGTGCCTCCCTGCTGCCAGCACGGCCCTCCCCGCCCAGCGTCCTCCGCTGAGCCACCCGTGGGGTCCTCTCCTTCCCCACCCGCAGAGAGGGGCTCTGGTAGAGCACTTCTAGCTGTCTGAACATGGTAAGGCAGCTCTTTCAGATGGAAACTTCATGAGAGCATTCAGCAGCTGCGAGGAAGCAAAACTCTCTGAATTCACCACGTAAATTAAGTCCCTGTACAGCCACAGCTGCGGAGACAATAAAGCCAGGGCCTCCAGTTCCCACCTCTGGAAATGCTGGAGCTGGCTGAAACCAGCCCTGGCCTCCCCAGCAGCTAACGGGAACAGCTTCGCCTGCAGAGGCACCACACTCTGGAGGTGGCCAAAGGACTAAACCTCAGATCTAAGGGGTAATGTCAACGTGCTGAAGAACCTGCGAAAGCCTCATGAGGCACAGATGACACTGGAGGGACATTTGCATTGCAACTGCCTGGTTTTTTTTGCATGTTTCAACTAAAACGCAACTGGATAAGAGCTGCCAGCCTGCATAAACACTTAAAATTATCTTCATTTTATTTTTTGAAAGTCATGTACTTAGGGTGACAGTCTTTTTCTGCCATGGAGAGGCCAACGACACCTGGCTGGAAGGAAAAGAAGTAAATCTGTCTGAAAGGCAGCGTATACAAGGACCTTTATGCCATGTATAAACTGTGAAATCAATTAACATTTCAGATATTAATACCAAAGTAGTAGCAGCAGCTGCCATCTTCTTTATACTATTAAGCAAGCCAACCACAGAAATGCAGTAGAAGAAAACAGACTCTAGCTTTCACTTTTATCAAATCAGTTTACTAGTTAATTGGGGAAAAATAGAGTGCTATAAATACTACGGCCTAATTTTACAGGTCACTTGCAAGACGAGCCCTAGGCTTGCACAATCTGAATTTCATGGCCCTCCTCGAACATTAAACCCAGCGCAGAACACAAATCCATTTACTCTTTACATAAATCACCACCTCCGTGTATCGCGCCCGACTCCCGCGCCCCGCCGCCCAGCAGGCAGCTGGCAGGGCCCTGGCTTCGCTTTGCTGCTGCTTC
>NW_008581557.1:0-10688 GCF_000691845.1 Merops nubicus
GCTGGGCTTCTGGCTTAGAGCCCCGGGGATGCCCCAGCCCGATGGGGGAGCAGGAATTTCCCCTGCCCTTAGCCCGCAATCCCCCAAAGTTATCCTTAGAAACCATCCTCTGGCGGTTTTCTCTTGGTTTCCGTGAGTTTCGCCCAACCCGCGGTTAATGGTGAAGCCTTGGCTAGGGCCACAATCAGCATCCTGAGGGTGATAGGAGTTAGTGGCTCTGTTTGCTTAATGGATCCTTTGTTCTCCTGTTAAGCATCTTTTCTTGCAGCGCCCTTCAGCTGGGAGAGCCCCTCGGTTGGCTGCTCTCTGCCTGCCCCAGGGGTGCAGATGGACGGACCTGTGTGCCCGGCAGCGCTGCCCCTTCGCTTTTCCTTCTCCTCCTGCCCCTTTTGGCCAGCCTGGGTCTGGCCTTTCAACCTTTTCGGTGTTTTGTTGTGACGCCGGTTAGGATTTTGGAGCAGTGGCTTCTGCTGCGGTGTTCATCTAGAAGATGTGGTTGCTGGCTGTTGAACTCAAGCCTGTGTGTTGTGAGATATCACCTGATTTTCTTAATAATATGATACTTTAGATGAATTATGCACATCTACGACCTGTTCTTGTTAGCTACACCGTGTACTGTTAGCATCACTGCACTGGTAGTAAGCCACAGAAGTGGGTTTGGCAGAAACACCTCATCCCCCCTCCTTAAAGTGCAACACAAGTTCTCCAAAAAACTTTGTATCAGACCCAAAATGGTTTTCTCACAGCGCTGAGCCCAAGCCTCTGTGTGACCCTCTGGCAGGTTGATGGTGCAAAGGGGTGGGGGATATTTATAGCTCACTTGTAACCAAATTGATCAGGCTGAGAGGTGTTAGGAGAAAGACTCAGCTTCCAGATCTAAGTAGTCGAGTTATCCTGAACTGGAATTTGGTGCTGAGCTCTGTTGCTTTTCACGGTGCCTCTGCTTGAGCCCCAGGAGCTGCTGAACTGGAAATCCCAGCGCCAGGTGGGAGCAGTTGGGTGTCAACTGGAGCCTCCCATCTCACCCCCTCCACACCAGCCCTTTGTTTCTTGTTGATATTGATGTTCTACAGACTCAACAGTTTTAAATGACAAGCGGGGCTGTCTTTGGAAGGAAATTGTTTTAAGCTGACTTGCAGGGAGGCTGCAGTGCAGGCACAAATTAAATCTATTGCTCCACAAATTAAAAGCTTTCCTGTTTTATCTTACTAGAGTGTTGCCCATTTGTTTAAGCTTTTTTTTTTTTGACTTCTTATCATTTTCTCTCTGGTGAAAACTTTAAACTGTGAATGGTTAGGGGTGCTGCAGATTCTATTTACTAACAAAACTGGTTCCAATGGCTGGGAGCTGCCACACTCTTGTGTGGGTGGGTTGTTTTTTGTTTCTTTTTTTTAAAATACTTAATAAAACTAAGTGCAGTTGATCTCAGTGAGGCATTAGCCCAGGCTGCCCAGGGAGGTGGTGGAGTCCCCATCCCTGGAGGGGCTCAAAAAACATGTGTTGGGTTGATGGTTGGACTTGATCTTAGAGGTCTTTTTTAACCTTAATGATTCTGTGGTTCTTAGTATTAAGGTTAGAGGAGGAGCTGGGCTTGGTGTCTCTCTGCATACCCCCAGAAGAAAGCTGAGAAGTCTCTGGGGTGGGGGAAGGTTTGTGCTTTGCTGAAGTTAACTGTTGGTACTTCATCAGGAGTGCTGTTCATGATATAAGCACTACCTGCTCCACCGAGCTGCAGGGTTATAACCACACCAGTCGAGGGTAAACGTGATGTGCTGGAAACTCTCTACAAAAAAAGGATGATGGAAATTTTGAGGGCAAAAAAAAACCCAACCCAGGTGACTCACTTCTTGTAGGCATCATGGAAGAAATGTGTCTTCAGGAGCCAGGCTGCCCTCCCTCCTAGGAGCAGCCGTTTGGAAATGGGCTGTGCTGCCTGCCCCAGGGTTTTTACTCTGCTTTGAACTGCACTTTTATCAGCTTTTTGCCTTGTCAGAGTGAGATAATTCTGCCCCTGGCTGCTCTGCCTCTCCTGGCACAGAGCTCAAGGCTGAGCTGCTCTTATCAGAGGGTGACGGAGGGGTTAAGGTGTTAAATTTAAGCTCCAACTAATTCATCTGCCTGGGTGGGTTTGTGTCCCACCCATCAGGGAGGGTGTTTTTGGGTTAGGAAAACAGCAAGTGTAGTAACTGGTGCCCTGGGGCAGGGGAAGGACGAGATGACTGCTTGAACTCCCTTGGTTCTTCTGCTCTGTTCTCACTCTCATTCTGGGAGTCAGCAGCCAGGGCTGGGGCTCTGTTGTGCAGGGCACTGTGCAGATATGGGGCAGAGTCTGCCCCTCCTCGAGGAGACAACCCAAATACAGACGTTTTAATAACAAAACAGGAGCCCAGGGAGTGTTGTAGCAGCTCCATCTATGTGAGGAGCTGGGCCGGGCTCGTGTCTTACTACGCCGTGGCTCTGATCTCATTGAAGTCTTCTAGTCTTGGTTTTCTTTTCTTTTTGTACCTGGCAGTGAGTGTCCTTGTGTTTGAAGGACACCCAGCGAGGTCAGCCAGACTTTGTGGGGGTCCCTTCCAGTCTACGATGCTCCTGGAATCAAAATATTCCACTTCAGGATGTCTTTCCTGCTATTCAGCCTCGACTAATTATATCCCTTGCTCCTAATTCCACTTCCTTCTGCTGTTCTAATTCCTTTTTTTATTTTCCCTTGTGTTACATTTGTTGATTTTTGGAGGGCATTTTTGGGTCTCCTCTGTATCTAGGCTTCTAAGAATCAGTTCTGCAGATCAGGTCACCTGCTAGGGGAAAAGAAACTGGTTCTTGCTGAAAGCCACTAAGCTGTGACACTCAGAGTGCTCTAATTTTTATTACACTCTGTTGAGAGATCAGGCTTGTTGGTCTTGGAGATTTCTGTCCCTTTCAGCTTTTTTTTTAGTGATGGGAAGGTAGTGGTCAACTGGAGGATTCCAGTGAGGATGGATTGTGGTGGAAGTAGCAATTACTTTATTGTGTGACCAATGCTGTCTTGCTTTCTTCTGTCATTCACTGATTTTCTCCCTTTATTTCCTCCCTAGCTCTTCGTATAAATCACCCTGTGTTCTGTGCTGTACTCCTAGATCACCAATGATGGGCTACAGAATAAAGGCAGGAGAAAAAAGAAAGGAGAAAAGGGGAGATTATCTCGTGGACGCCCCGTAAACGTGGGCTCTGCAGCCTCAGCCACATCTCCCTCAGCTCAGCCTCTCATCTAGAGATGAGCCCCTGGGATTATCTGAATTGCTGGTCCTGTGATGAAGTTTGAGGTTGCAGCCTGTGGATGTTCCACTGTCCTTGCCCTCATTCCTCTGCAGTGTCCTTTAGCACCTTGTGTCTTCTCACAGTTCAAATTCAGGCTTGGATTTTTCAAATTGCTTCTTAATCTTTTTGGTTCTACAGCTTGAGCTCTGGGAATCTGTCACTCTCAAAAACCCTTTTCCTGCTCCCAAGCTGCATTTGCAGCTTTTCTTTTTGAAATGGGGGAAGGATTTTTGAACAGTATTTGGATCAATTAAAAGAGCCCTGTCTGGCCACGTGGAGGTAGTCACAATGTCCCTGCTGTCTCCTTGCTGCTTCAGAGGCAGATAAAATTACATCAGTACTGCAGGAGTCTCCTGCTTGGAGAGGTGGGAGCAGGTCTCTGTTCCTCAGCTTTGTGATGGGAATTGTTACTTAATGCAGGGTTATTTTCTTGGGGGTATGGTTGTTTGCAGCTCTGGATTGTGCTCCTTGTTGCCACATTGGTGCTTTCACACTTGGGTCTCCTGCAGCACAACTTGCAGGGGAGGGTAAAGAATTCCAAGTGATTACTGCCTGATTTCATGGTTTGTTATTCTGCCAGCCTTTGTTCACCTACAAACTATCATAGAATCATTAAGGTTGGAAAAGACCTGAAAGATTGAGTCCAACCATCAACCCAACACTCCCATGGCCACTAAACCATGTCCCCAAGTGTTTGAATCCACATGTTTGAACCCCTCCAGGGCTGGGGACTCCAGCACCTCCCTGGGCAGCCTGGGCCAATCCTCACCACTCTGCCAGGAGAGAAATTCTTCCTAATATCCAATCAAAACCTCCTCTGGGGCAACTTCAGCCCATTCCCTCTTCTCCTAGCACTGTTTCCCTGGCAGAAGAGACCCCATTATCATAAAACTAATTTTTTTTCCCTTTCTTTTTAGGTATATATTTGCTGTTGAGGTTGTTCCTTAGTGGTCGAGATTTAATCAGTGATGCTGGGACTTGTACTTCCCTGGAGAGCTGAGAAATGGGGTGCCTCAGACAGTGGCTCTTCATCCAGCTGGTGCTTTTATACAGAGCTGTATTTTTAATAGGAGATTCTTGTCTCTCTGCATTTGGGGAGGTGACAGAGCTGTCTAACCCAAGAATGAGATGAAGCACACTTGGTAGGGCAGCATTTCTAGTAAGCAGCTCTTGACTGAGATTAAAGTAAGGCTGTGATTAAGCCCTAAATGTTCCCTGAATCCTTTAGCAACTCTTCTGTGGCCAAGTTTGGGGTTAGTGTTTCTCTGGCTGACCCAGAACTACCTGGCCAGCCCCTTTACCCTACTGACAGTGAGATGTGTTCATCCCCTGCCTGTAACCTCCCCTGTGCCCAGGGTCACCTTAAACAATGCTCCTCAGCTGCCTGGTAAGGTTCTGGGTGTTCTGGCTTGGATTCTTGACAATAATGTTCTCAATGGGGACTAACCACAGAATCACAGAATGGTTTAGGTTGGAAGGGACCTTAAAGATCATCCAGTTCCAACCCCCTGCCATGGGCAGGGACACCTCCCACTAGAGCAGGTTACTCAAAGCCCATCCCAACTGGTCTTGAACACTTCAGGGATGGAGCATCCACAGCTTCCCTGGGCAACCTGGGCTAGGGTCTCACCACCTGCACAGTGAGGAACTTCTTCCATACATCTGATCTAAATGTCCCCTCCTCCACTTTGAACCCACCACACCTTGTTCTAACACTACAAACCCTTGTAAAAAGTCCCCCCCATTTTTCTGAGAGGCCCCTGGCAGCCCCCAGCAGGTCTCCCCAGAGCCTTCTCCTCTCCAGGCCAAACCACCCCAACTGTCTCACCTCAGACGTTGCTGCAGCTCACCTTGCTGATGTGGCTTGGTGCTACCTTGGGTCCAGGCTGAAGCAGTGGGACAGTGCAAACAGCAGCAGCTTGTCTGGGATCCTGACTTCAGAGCCAGCACTGATGGCCTGGAAAGGGATGTTCTTAGGTTTGTTTTCTTCAAACAGAGCTAAGGTGGAACAATCATGGCCATGTTCCCATGTCATCCATCTTCCTGGTGCTGAATTTCAAAAAGCAGAGCTCTGCTCTTGGACAGAAGCTTATGGATGGGTTCTGGCAAGGAGATGTGGTACTTCAGGACGTGGGTTGGTGGTCCTGGCAGTGTTGGGTTGATGCTTGGACCTGATGATCTTGGAGGTCTTCTCCAACCTGATTTATTCTGTGATTCTAAGTGCTGGGGCTCTTGCTTAGCCCCCTCCCTGAGCTCTGGGATGTCTCTTCAGCTGAAAGTTGCTGCATCAGTCCCAGCCCTGTGGTAAACCTAGTTGGAAAATGGATCCAGCCCAGAGAGGAGGTTGTGTGGGGGTGGGATGGCAAAAGTCAGGATTGAGTCTTGCTAGATTTATAAAAGCTCAAAGAGTTTGGCCAACCAGACGTGGACTTGCTGTGTCATTCCTGGTGGAAATTAAGGTGGGTTTGGTCAAGTTGCCTGTGTTCAAGTGCACGTAGCTCCTCGTGGTTGGGTCTCTGGGGTGTAGTTTGGGTTAGCATTGGCTGAAGTGGTGTCCTCATCTTTCACTTGCTGCTCCCAAGTGTTGGTGGTGGGCTGCTGGAGCCCAACCCTCCCCTTGCCCATCTTGTTTGAGTTTTTTCAGCTGGATCAGGTCACCCCCCTTCACCTTGGGCTCCCTTTCTGCCTTCCCAGAGCCTAGGCTGGCAACTAGGGATTTGGTGGCAGGGTACCAGGTCTGGGGGCCAGCTGTGCTGCTGGACATCTCACATCCATGAACCTGGATGTGTCCTCCTTCCATGAGCTGCTTTCAGTCTCCTCACCTGGTAGGACACTGTTCTGCTTTGCTGAGGAGTGTGGATGGTTTACAGTGGGTCAGATGAAGGAGAAGCAGGTTGGGTCTCCTGGGTTGGGTGCTAAGAATGAGTGAGGGCTGCCCAAGCTGGTCCTGTCCTTGGCTGCAGTGAGTGAGGTGAGGATAGTGGTCTGCACTGCAGATGTGAAGTGAGGAGCAACAACAAACATCTGCCTGGGCAGCTTCCCTGTTGGCATTTCAAGGTGGAGAAGGGAGGATGGTGCAGTGTCCTTCTGGTAGCTCTTGGGACTGCCTTTAGTCATGGTAGGGGGCTGTGATTGCTGGGGCTGGTCCTTCAGCAGAGCCTGCCTTGGGTGGGGAGAGAGGAAGGAGACCTGGGACCTTCTCTTCCACGTGCTGGGGCTGGCTGAGAAGTGCCTCCTCAAGGTCCTAGGCACAGGAAGAATGGAAGAGCAGCTGAAAATCCTACAGAGCTTCTGTAAAAACACCCAGAGGCTGAACTCTGGGAGAATTTAGGTGTGACAGAAAAGCTCCACTGGGCTGTTCTCACTTTGCACCCTTGGCTGCTCCTTGGCTCCACCAGTCCCTGGCTTTCCATGCAGTGATCCACAAGATGCTGACCACCACCAAAGCCACGGGGTGAGGACACAGTGCAGACAGTCCAGGCACTAAGTGTTGGCCACAGAGCTTGCTCTGGAAGCTGCTTGTACCAACTGTCAGTTGTCTGCTCATAAAAGCCTCACAGGATCTTTTGAAGCATCTTTCAGCCCCTTCTCCTGCCACCCAGACAGGGAAACTCTGATCTCCTGAGGTTGAGCTTGGGCCTCTGCTCATATGAACCTAATTAAGAGGTTTTTAGAAGACAGTTTGTTGCAATACTGCTTGAATTTTATTAGTGGTTGCTTCTGCTTGTGCTGATCCTCCCAAGGTTGTTTTTTTTTGTGGAGAAAAAAGTACCAGCAGCTACTCCTGTGAATGGATCTGGTAGCAGCAGTGGTCTGCTGGGAGAGGGGCTGGTCTGGAGCCACCTCTGCCTGGAGGTAGCTTGAATTAACTCACCTCAGCTTTTAGAGCTGCTTTCTCACCTGCAGCACTGAGGTTCTGCAGGCAACGTGGGGCTGGTGAATCCTTGTAGGTCACACCACCCTTCTTGTTTCAGCCCTGGTGGGAACAGCTTGCTGAAGAACAGACTGCTCAGTTATTTACACCTTGTGTTTTCTTGGTTCCTTCTCCTCACAGAAGCACGTTCCTTCCTGGAACTTACTGACTCTCTGTCAAAGGACAGGTCACCAAAGGCCTGCTCCTCTTCTGTGGGCTGTGGTTGCTCTCTATAGACAGCATCCTGTGGCCTTTGACTCTACCACCTACAGCAGAGTCCTTTCTGCTTCTGCTTTCGGTGCTTTGAAGGTTTTTTTGTCTAAAAATAAATAAATTAAGCAGCCATCTAGCCCCTGGCTGCAGAGGCCCAATAATACCAACTTGCTGAATCTTTTTTTCCCCAAAGGAGAGCAAGCTCAACCTTTGAGGTGGTAAAAACCTCAAAGAACTGGGGTTGCTTAATCTGGAGAGGACAAGCTGGGCACACAATTCATCTTCAGAGGCAGAATGGGCTGTGGAGAAGATGAAGAAGAGCTCTTGCTTCACGTGGTCCAGATCCCAGCCTGCACACAGACAATTGCAGCAGCAGGGATTGGGGAAGAGCTTTCAAGCTGAGGACATCATGGAAATGTTCATACTGGTGGCATCAAAAGCTTTTCTTCTGCCTCATCCCATCTCTGAGGGTGCTGAGAAAGGGCTGCTTACCAAATGAGGTATGGAGCAAACACAGCCACGTGCTCTTGGTGTCTTGCAGTCCATCCTTTGGAGATTTTTGGCAGTTGGTACCAGTGTTTCTCTGTTCAGGACCTTCCTGTGGATCTCCATGGCTCTCTCAGCAACACTTTAGCCTGCTGCTGCTCTTGAGTTGAAATATTTTACAGTGATGAGCTCAGCAGCTTAACTGTGTATTCCTTTGGGGTTGAAAATTGGGTTTTTTTTTGCTAGGACAAGGTCTAGGCTGTCACAAGGGATTAGGAGAATTAGTCATGTATTTTTTTTTATCTCCTTTCAAGCTGAAGGTTTTTAATTCATTCTGTTCTGGTGAAGCTGGTTTGGGCTGCTTGCTATCCCTGTTGCTTTTCTGGGCAGCTTTTCTCATGCAGCCATCACCTTTTTGTGATGACACTGGGAAGATTGGAGCCTTGTGTGGTGACCAAGATGCAGATTCATGTCTTGAGAAGATGTATTTGGTGGCACAGTGATGTTTCCTCCACTGCTTTCTCCTCTCCCTGGCCATCCCTGTGGTCTGAGCCAGTGCTGCTGCCAGCACAGCCACGATCCCACTGGAGCTGTTAATTTGGAGCCCCTCACTGTTGGTGTGTTGTTCTAAAGGGCTTGTCCCCAGTTCCTCCCCTCCCAGTGTCCTGCTCTACACCACTGACCCCGAGCTCTGCGTGTCATTTTGTCACCTGATCCTCAGTGTTGGAAGAGCCTTTGCAGCTTTTTGCTTTGGAGTGACTCCAGTGGAATAGTTCTGTGTCCTCTGCAAAATGTCATCTTGATGTTCATCCCCTTCTCTGCTGGGAAACACACTGAACTGGGGGAGCAGCAACCACCTTGGGGTTTTTTTTCCCTCTTGGAATTTTCAGAGTGCTTTTAACATTCAAGTCCCTTAGATTGACCAGATCCCCCTCCTTAATAAGTCTCCTGCAAAGAGTGCTGGTGAGTAGAGGTGTGGATGCCATCCAGAGAAGCTGTTGTCTCCCTCACTCTGCTGTTCTTCCTACATTCCCTAAGGACTCCATAAAAGAGACTTTGACTCTGCCCAGTCACATTCAGTGCTCTGGAGCTTGTGGGGTTCTTCTGGAGCTTTGTGGGATTCAGTGCTGCAGAAGCCACTGAAGAAATCAGTGTTGTGTTTTTCATCTGCTGCTTCTCTTGTGGTAGCCACAATATTAGCAACAAGTTCTCAGTCTGTGGCAGCAAGAGAAATTTCAGGGTAGAAGCTCCCTCATTCCTTCCTGTGGGATGCAGTGATCCATTTCTCCAGCTGTTCCACAGAAGTTTTCCTGAAAAAAACTGAGTCCCTTGCTTGCTCTGGCAAGTTTCCTTCTGATTTTTGAAGAATTGTAGAACTGTTTAGGTTGGAGGAGAACTTGAAGGTCAACAAGTCCAACTGTGACCCAGCCCTGCCAGGTCCCCACTGCCCCGTGTCCCTCACCCCACATCTCCACGGCTTGGAAACCCCTCCAGGGGTGGGGACTCCACCACTGCCCTGGGCAGCCTGGCACAGCCCTGGGCAACCCTCCAGGGCAAGAAATTGTTCCTCAGGGACAACTGAAACCTCCCCTGGGGCAACCTGAGGCCCTTTAAGTACTGAAAGTCCTCCCCAGAGCCTCCTCCAGGCTGAACAACACCAGCTCCCTCAGCCTGGCCTCACAGCAGAGGGCTTCCAGCCCTCACATCATTTTTGTGACCCTAAGGGAAGCAGGACTCCTGCTTGGGTATTTCTGAGGATGCCAACAGCTCAGCACCCGTGCACATTCTGCCTACCTGCTGGTCTGCAGCCCAGCCCCAGCCTCAGGTCCTCCCCTAGCACTGCCACGAGCACCACGAGACGACGAAGCAACTGCTTCTTCATATATGAACTAATTAATTTTCCACACTTTTCTTTTTTTCTCAAGGATTATTTTGTGTGTTTAGCTCACTAGAATTTGTGCCCTTCAATTTTCCACAGTTGGAAAATTTTTCTTTTATTCCTTGAAAGTCTCCTCTCCTGCTCTTTAGCCGTGGTGGCTGAGGGGGGTGTGTGTGTGGGGGGGAGTGTTTTAAGCCTTTTTTTTTTCCTTAGTTAGGATACTGCTGCCTTGAAGCTCATAAATATGTCTCTTAAGCAGTTTCAGTGCCACCCACATGCATTTAATGCTTCTTTTTAATTTCCTTTTTGGGTAGGGCAGGGATGGAGCAGCACGCTGGCTCTCTCTGGTGATGGGTGATGGTAAAGGGTGTTCTTGGCCCTCTCACATAGGTTTGGATGTTGCCCTGAGGGCTGCAGAGAGCCCAGCACCAATTCTGAACACTCAAAGGCTTGGAGCAGAACTTTCTTCTGTAGGTTGCTCTGCTAACATGGCCTCTTGATTTCCCCCTGTCTGTGTTAGAGAAGGTGGACCTTGTGATGGGGACTGAAGTGGAGGAGGTTGTTTCTGGAAATCCCTTCCCTGTGAATGAGTAGCTTGACTTTGCTTCCTTTGGTCTATCAGGCCATGAGCTGAGGTCCAAAAGCAGTAGGTGGGCTGGCTGTGATGTCCTTTCAGGAGTAGCTGGTGCTATGCAACATGGTCCTATCATAGAATCCCAGCGTGGTGGGGTTGGATGGACCTCTGGAGATCATCTCCTCCAACCCCTCTGCTCCAGCAGCTCACCCCCAGCAGGGTGCCCAGGGTCACAGCCAGGAGGGTTTGGGATCTCTCCAGAGCAGGAGACTCCACAGCCTCTCTGGGCAGCTGCTCCAGGCTCCCACACCCTCACCCCAAAGAAG
>NW_008581557.1:10830-11411 GCF_000691845.1 Merops nubicus
AGTTGCCTCATGTGTGACAGTCATGACATTCCCAGCAAATCAGAAGTGAATCTGGGGAGAGTCTGTCCCACTCCCTGGTGCTGAGGAGCCACCATGGCTCTTCTGGAGAGCGTGAAGGTCCCTTCAGCCCCACTTTGGGTGCTGCCCTTTGCCAGCCCTGGGAGGGCAGGGAGCTGAGGGTTGGGCTAGAAGCTCTGTCCGGGGCAGTTCCACCTCCAGCACCCACAGCTGGGTGCCACAGTTCCCTGGCAAAGCTGGAAATAGGGTCCAGGCTTCTTGATTTCCTGTGCCCTGGCAAAGATGAAAATAGGGTCCAGGCTTCTTGATTTCCTGTGCCTGGACCTTAGGAAGTCACATCCTTTAATAAAGTCTCTAGCTGCCCTTTCAGGTCGTGGTGAAGAATTGTCCCTTTGTCACACCCAGCCTGTGTTCCAGGAGTGAGGACACATGGGGTGCCTGTCTGCTGGAACTTCCTCTCCCTGCTTCCAGAGCCCTTTTGGTTTGGGAAATCAGCTTACAGATAATTCCCCCTCCTGCTGGGGTGGCTGCAGGGCTGGCAAGTTGTTTGGGCAAGACACACA
>NW_008581558.1:0-13539 GCF_000691845.1 Merops nubicus
TGTTGTGACCCAGGTGCAGGACTCAGCCCTTGGGCTTGTAACCTCATCCAGTTGACCTTGGCCCATTGCTCCAACCTATCCAGATCCCTCTGCAGAGCCTTCCTACCCTCAAGCAGCTCAACACTCCCACTTAATTTCGTGTCACCTGCAAATTTTCTGAGGGTGCACTCAATCCCCTCTTCCAAGTCATTGATAAAGATATTAAACAAGACTGGCCCCAAAACCGAGCCCTGGGGGACACTACTCATGACTGGATGCCAACTGGATTTAACCCCATTCACCACAATGCTCTGGGCTCAGCCATCCAGCCAATTTTTAGCCCAGCAAAGAGTCCACCTGTCGAGGTCATGAGCCACCAGCTTCTCCAGCAGAATGCTGTGGGAAACTGTCAAATGCCTTACTGAAATCCAGGTAGACAACATCCACTGTTTTTCCCTCATCCACTAGACGGATCACCTGGTCATAGAAGGAGATCAGGTTGGTCGAACAGGATTTGCCCTTCATGAACCTGTGTTGACTGGATCTGAAACCCCTCCCGCACTTGCTGCATGATCTCCTCCAAGATGAACCATGAAGGATGTGCTGGCCATGATCTTCTTGTCAAACTGGTGTCCTGTTACTGAAACTACTGCTGAAAAAGTTCAGAGCACTCTGAAAATGCAGATATTTGAGGTTTAATTTTGTTTTTGTTTGTTTGTTTTTTCCCTTCATATTCATAGCCATGTAAACTGTTGTATCAAAAATACCGGAGTCAGATATATGAAACAGAGCCACACATCAGTGCAGGGTGTTGAAAGATCACTATGAAAATGTAGTGGTAGGAAATCCATTTGACATAATTGTTAGGCAGTTACTGTACAACCAGAAATGTGTATCTTAGATTAAAAGACTGAAGATAATAACTGAAAATCTTTCTAATTTTTATACTGACTAAGAAAATGATCCTCTTTCTTACTTATAAATAAGGATATTAGTTTCTGTTAATTTATATTAATTCAAAGGGTTTTCTTTTGTAGTGTATTCTTTTAGCAATCTTTGTTTCCTTACAGGGTGTGAGAAAGCCTAAGCATACCTTCAATGTAGTTAGGGAAACGAGTTTTCAAAATAAAATTATGAGAGGAAAAAATCCCAGAGGGTTTTTTTAAAAAAAATTCATTTTGTGTTTGGTTGGAAATCCCATGTCCTAATCTATTCTAATAATTTTTTAATTTATTTTTTAAAGAAGTTAAATAACGATATTAAAGGAATTTAATTTTCTCTATCACATAAGGCATCATCAGCCTTGTCCCTTTATTAAGTCCCCTTCTTGAGCTCATTTTTACATTTTTTTTCCAAGTCACCATTAACATGAGATATTTCCAGGCTCCATTTGAGGAAGGTGGCCCAAGGCACACAGCTCCACAGGATGCCTTTGGCTGCTGCCTGCAGGACAGTGGGCAGTGCCAAACAAAAGTCCTCATGGTGGATTTAGGTGAATTCTGTGTTCAGATGAAAGGCTGTAAGAGATTGTACTCACGGGATATAAGTAAGAATAAAACTAAAGGAATGTTGCAGTAAATATCTTAATGTCATTTTCAATATAATTTTAACTTCTTTTTTCTTTTTTCTTTTTCTTTTTTTTTTTTTAAATGCCCATGGCTGTATCACTTCTTTTCCTCTCAGCTGCACGATACTCTTGAGTTTGAAGGAAGTTTAAATTTTCTATCTGAATACCTGGGATGAAAATACTTTCAGAAATTACAAGGGGACAAGGAGTTAAAACAAAATAACTTGTGAGACACTCGGTAACCTAGTAGACTGTATGTTGACAAATGATGGATGGATTAATAGACAAAGAGAAAGGAAAGAATATAAAAATTTCAGAAATTAATTTCTTAATTGTAATTGTGTGGATATAAGTTAACTGTCATAAATATTCCATTCTTCTCTACTTTGCTGGAGTAGACAGGCAAAAATTCAGTATCTAAAAAACAACAGTTCTAACAGATATGGATAAACTGTTTTAGTCTGACAAGGTTTCACTAATTCTATGTGTCCTCTGGCAATTTATGTTCCCAACGCAGGAAGTCTCATGTGCCATATATCTGAAGATACTGGAATGACTTGATAGTATGTTATAAGGGAGGTTAAATACAATTTCCAGTTTAGTGTGATATTTTTCTGACCCATGATGAAATACAACATATTAATTTAATAAATTAAAAATCCATGAGCATTTATAACACAAGATACCAGAGGATCCAGGTCCCCAGAGCTGGTGTAAATCAGAAAAGATGCATAAGCATCAAGCAAAGTTTTCTTCATTTATGTAATTTAGAAATTAAATCTACAGGATTTTATGATAATAGTTGTATGGTTTATGGTTTGTGGTTTCATGTATTCCTGTCTTTTTTCCAGAAGTATTTGTGCCTTCTCCTTAACAGAGACAAATGTAGGAGGAACAGGAAAAATCCTGAAAACAGGAAAAATTTCAGCAAAGAAATTCCAATTGGTTGTAAATTCAACAGGAAGTTTAAAAATGCAGTTTTGTCCCTTAAAACATAATAGCACTAATTCAGTCTGGAAATGCATGGGTGAGACTGGATCTGTAGCAGAGCGAGAGGTTATAGCCTGTGCATTGCTGAGTGGTCTTCTGTTCATTGCTGCTCCTCATGTGCCTCTTGCAGCATCCCGTGTAGAGATCAAGGTCAGTCCATTGGGTCTGAGCACCACTACCAACATCCAGCCAACCATGTCTTCTCTCCCAGCATCTCCATGAATAGGCAACTGGAAGAAGTGTTAGTCACAAATCAAGTGAGGGCAATTGTATTCTCATGCTAGAGAGTCGGAGTGTTAGTCCAGAAAGAACTGTCATGACAAGGATCACTAAAATTCCTTCTAGCAAAGGGAAGAAACGGGAAGACTTAAAAAAGGATGTATAGTCCAAGAACTATTAAAACAGCAAAAAGCAAAGAGGTCAGAAAGAAGCAGTAAGGTAGCAAAGGGAGTGAAATGCAAAGGAATAACACAAAGAAAAGCAATAATGCTGTAGGGATGAAGAAGCTGAGATGATTGCATTACAAGCCTTTTTTTGAGGCTGACTCTTGCCCTCCAGCGTGTGCTTGCTCTGGCAGCCGAGCCCTCCAGATAAAGTCATCTAGTCACATTCTGAATGTAAGCTCTTTAAAAATACTTTATGATAAGGTATGTAGCTGTACATGCTGATGATGTATGGTGGAAAAGCACAGGTGAGTAATTGTCATAACATAGGAAATAAATAATTAGAGACATTGATATAAAATTCCTTTGTGGATATGCATCACATGCATGTGATTACCAAATGAATGAATTGTACATGAGTGGATATCAAAGCATAAGTTAATAATTTTCCCTTTCTTGAAAAAAAAATGTAAAAATGTAGAAAACTGATGTTTGAAGAGAGCATTAGAGAGGGATACTGGTGTCAGAAGATACATCATATACACTCAAAAAAGAGGAGAACATCAGCTCAAAATAAAAAAAAAAATCTGTAACCCTGGAGAACTTAGTTTTTAAAAGATGTTGAGGACAGATGACAAGTGCTCTACCTGTAAATAGTAACAATTTTATGTTCATATTACTGATACAGAGAAGTAAATGGCAATATCTATAACAGCTAAATGGGTAGTAGGAATTTACACACAAATGGTTTTGAAACTTTTCTTTTGTTAACAACAGTTGTGCTTTCACTTTTCTCATATTTTCAGAGTGGTTTAGTTCTCAGGCAAAAGGCTATCAGATATCTTTGAAGGAATCCTCGTTCTTGCCATATATTTGCTTCTTGTGAGTAAAAGGATAAATTTCATCCATCTGTGTGTCCTGAAGGAATATTTGTCACCAGACATCTTGATCCTGAAGAACAAGCAACTTAGTGATGGAGCTATCAAAGAAGCCTGTGAAGGTTTGCAGAGGCTCATGTGTCTTCATGTAGGTGACCATAATCTTAGACGTGCCCTCTGCCCTGATGGGGCCAGGCAGTGGCAGCACCTGCAGTGGAGCAGAGGGGACTTGGACCCAGTGGAGGAATATGGTGGCACTGAGCCTTCACAGCAGCAGGTTAACCCATCAGCCCTTCCTCAAAGGAGCATTTCCCTCCTTAACATCTTTGCACATGGTGAAGAGGAACTTCAGTCAACTGAGTAGTATTCATTCCCCCAATTCTCCCCCTCAAGGAATGATATTCAGCAGCCAGTAAAATATCAGTAATTCCTACTGATGTCTTCAGTGAGCTGTAAGAGCTAGCAAAGCTTGATCGCAGTCACAATCAAATTACTGAGAAGGGCATTAAGAAAGCGGCTTTTGATAACACGATTAAACTGGAAAACCTGAACTTGGCAGAGGATTTGCTCACTGGAGTACCTCAGAATTTGCCCTCATCCCTGAAAGACTTCAGACTCAAGAAAAGCAAAATTATTTACTGAGGCAAGAGGCACTTCTGAAGCTAGAAAATCTCACTCTGATCTCTGAAATAATAAATTTTTCTATATAGTATGGGACATATAAGGGCCTGCAAAAATTTCCCTTAGATTTAAGTCATAAAAAAATTATCAGGAATTTGTCACAAAATTCTTATCATATTTAGGCTCTTTTTCTCTTCAATACTCATATTCAGTCTATGCCATGGGACTCTTTCTCTGGCAGTCATAATGTTGAGAACCACCTTCTTGTTGTGTGGTTAGTGATTAACAAGATAAACCTTGACAGTGTTGATGTGTGTGCACTTAGAGATCTATAAGAAAGTCCACTTTTATTAAAAATAAGTTGAAAAGGTGATAGAACATGCACAGAGACATCATAGTGGCATTTCCTTTAGGTGGAAAGGATGGATAGAGGTTAGCTTTTGAACTCTGGTAATGCAAAAATAAACAGTTTGAATAAATTATGTTAAGCACAGTTGTGGGAGTAGGAGAACACCTGATTTATTTTAAAGTATTTAGCAATAGTGTTTTTGAAACTACCTGTACTCACAGTCTCCTTGAGGTAACTAAAGTGAAAATACCTTGATTTTTTAATTGCTCAGTGAAGTAAGAACTCCATCATGTTTACAGTCCATGTTATGGAATTGACAGTTTGCATATTTGCAGTTAAAAGACATTCTGGGGTTTGTCTTGTTTTGTTTGTTTGTTTTTTAAATTCTAAACATGTCAGAAGGTGAGTTCCCAGCGTACACAGATTGAAAGTCAGTGGTATGTACAGTGCTGTGGTATGTCATTGGAGGGATTCACCAGATTGTTTTATTGCTATATATTTTCTAAGTAATGTTGCAGCTTTTCCACTGCAAAAATCCATTGCTGATTAATAGTAGGAAATATTCCAGACCTCTCCCGTGTGCCTTGAGTACTTACAAAAATATAGATATACTTTAGTTATTAATTTCATGTTTGTTTTATACACATAACAATTTAAAGTTATATGTGTTCTTTCTAAAGCTATAGTTATTTGGGGTGCCAGTAGTGATACAGTGTACAGCCTCAGGGCACTTGAACAGGGCCACTGCAAAGTGGCACTTAAATTTAAAATATAATTGCTTTTAGTTCTTTCTACAGCAAACAGAAACAAGCTAGTACTTAAAACCTGATCGGCTTCTAGAAGTCTCTGGAGTTAGTGGAGAGGAACATGGGCTCAGGTATCTATGAAACAGTTTGAAGGAAGCAATCTTTGTTTGATCAACATCTTGGTTACCTGGTAGATATAAAGCCTTTTGCCTTTCCTGCTCTCTCCCCCACCCCCTCAAATTCACTTCAAACGCTGTTGCTGCAAACTCCATTATCAGTGCCTCCCTGCTGCAGGGATAGGCACAGAACAGAGCTGGAAAGAGACTTCCACCTCATATGTCCAATATTTACTCCAACCTCTTCACCTCTTGTTGTAGGGCTGTCCTCCATGGTGGTAGGTCAGGCAGACTTCTGTGTGCCTGCTCCACCAGCTCTAGAGTCACCTATCTGGTCCAACTCCCAGCTCCCAACTGAAGTACTTCCAGCTCTGTTGATTTTGTGAAAAACAAACAAACAAAAATACCCTTTACTTTTAAAATTGCCTTCACCTCTTTTAGTGTTTTAAGTAAAGAGAAAAGTTAAAGAGAGTGGAAACTGCAAACTGGAACTCCTCCAAGGTCTGGATGCTCTGAGGTAATCAAGCTGTGCTATGCTTCATGCAACAACTTTAGGATTGCAGACTAGGAGACGAGAAAAATGTAACCTGCATCAACCTGATAATGAGCTTAGGTCTACAACTTTCAGATGTGCACTGGGCATGCAAATAAAACAAAACCTAATCACCTCAATTTAGGAGCTGAATGGAAACAGACTATACAGAAAATATCAGACTTAAACCGTGAAAGACTTCTCATTTTTGAGAGGAAGCAACAACGATCAAAACCCCAACAAAAACCACTACTTCCCCCCCCTAAAAAAAAAAAAAAGAAAAAAAAAAAAAAAAAAAAAAGAGAACCCTAGCAGACAGCCAAACTAAACCCTTTCCTCTTTGGCATGAATGAGAATTGCAGACACCACAGCCAAAACATGGAGTTTCACCAAACTTGTGGCACAGAAATGCACATACTTAGCATCTCTATTCATTGATGACTGATTAGCAGCAGGGGGATGTTTTACTGTCTGTCAAAAATGGCACTGTTTGCCATTAAACAGAGACATGCCTTTTTAAAATTCTTTATGCATGTCTGAACAAGATACAGGACAGAGCACTGGTCCTGGAAAGAATTAGATACACAGATAGACCTAAATGGCTAGCTGGAGATTTACCTGTCTAAAGGGAGAGCTGGAGGGAAAAAAGAGGCATCTTTTGGGCTGTGATTTAACAGCCCATCTGGAGCACGGCTCTCCCACTGTTGTTCCCATCAGTTGTAATTCAGTTTCTTTTACAGTCCGGAGGCAGGTTGAATTCTCAGGTGCAGCTGACACAGCTTTTAGCTGCAGCTTTGGAGACAGGCAGTAGAATGGTACCAAATATCTTCCTTTGGCTTTCTTAGGGCCTACTCATCTACAATTTTCTATCTTTTTGGACCTTTACAAATGAAAAGGAAAATGGCACAGATTCTCCTTTCCATTCCCTCCATGGTAAGTGATGAGGGGCCTCCTCATCAGGTATTTCAAGTTTACTGTGTTCCATGTGTATAAACCTGGCAGGCCAGTATTCATTTGACCTTCTCCACAAAATCATCATGCAAGGAAATCTCAACAGCCCCATATAGGCAGAAGAGGGGAAATACAGCCAACATAAGTGATTTTGCCAGGAAGCGGCATAGTTTGGGGAAAGACAAGTAGCACACTGGAGGCAAGTCATATGCACTGCCAAAGTCTATAAAGATTTTGTGGGAATCCTAAGCCAAAAAGATCAGAAGCAGCATGTTGGTATGGCTGGTATGGCTGGTGTGATCAGCTCAGCTTTTTCACCCCAGACCCGAAAAAGAATCGCCCCATGGTTAAAATGGGCAGAGCTGCCTCTCCCATATATTACTGGTGATGGGGAATTCTGCTTTCTTTTGGTCTGTTTTGTTTGTTTATTCTTCTCTTCCTTCTTTGAATGTTTGAAATGGGTGATTTCTCTTTACATGCATGGTACTGGAGATTTAATGTGCAAGACAAGGGGAGTTGTATCTTCCTTCCCGAACAGCAGGTGGTGGTGCTGGGTTATGTGCAGCCCTTGAGAAACTAATTACAGGTGTTGCTTCACCGCTGAATAACTGGCTGAATATTGGATGCTAAGCAAACTGTTTGCCTTTTTCTTTTTTACCTCCTTATTGGAGGGTTGCTTCATGTTTACCCCTTTTCAGTAGTTAGTTTAACAAATGTTTGAAAGTGTGTTTAAAAAAGAAATCCTGCTAAAATAAATACTCTGGAGTCTGAGATAAATGTAGCTCACAGTACAAGGTATTACTAATCCTCTAAAAATCTTGCAAGTTGTCTGTCACATTTTTGTGAAAAATAATCAAAACTTTCTAGAAGATCGTTCTTTCTAAGAAGATCATTCTTCCCCACTCCCCTGATTTTTGACAATTCTACTTTTCCCCTTGGGAATTAAGAACACTGTGGCACAGTGTTGCTTATTTGTTAATGACTGTTTCATGCAGTTTTCATGATTACTTATTCCCTCAATATGAAACCTGCTAATTAAATATAAGCAGTAATAAACCAAATTCTAAATGAGTTTTCATTATGTTTTTGTGGCTGACTGGTGACCTTTCTCACCAATAGCATTATCTGAAATTATCATTGTAACACGAAGGTTGTGAATAGTTAACATTGTATCATTTTTGAAGTCATGGGAGTATCAGTAAACTACATATTTACAGAAACCTGCACGGCTTCATCATGTTTTTCCCCACAAATTAGGCAGGCTTCACCCCAGCATATTTTTTTAGAAATCTGATTGAATAAGATTTAGACTGAGTTTATGACTTAAAGCTTTTTGTTGTTGTTGGTTTTGGGTTTTTTTGTTTGACTTTTTTTCTGTCCTGGAGCAATAGTTAAATAAATATCTCTGTGGCTACAATAGCTGTCCCGATTACAAAACAATTGTGCTTTAACAGCCTATTAAAGTGTATTTGTAATGTTATTAAAACTTTTGTATTTCCTAAAATTTCCTCTTGCCAGGGCAAAAGAAAGCTAGAAAAATGTGCATACACCAATTCTGTGTATAATTCTTACATAAACCCCGTAATTTTTAAAAATCTGTATGCAGGGAAACAACTCTGCAGTGGTGTGTTAGCTCATACCCACACTCAGCTACTCATACACAGTATGGCACAGGATTGAGGCAAAAAGGAAGTGCAAATCCCATTTTATAAGATTTTGACAGATTCTTTCCTCGTGTCAGACTTCAAATTCTTTCTGCTATGTGTCTGTTTAAAATATGACTACAAGTACAATAGTCAAACATTTTCTATAGCTTTGGCTTACCTGCAAAAACTAATGTCATGGACAAAGTAACCAGAGACAGAGGTTTTGTCAACAACATAAGCTAACCCAAACTTCCCCTGGACACAGTCATTCAAACAATTTCATTATTGTTTTGCCAAGAGGTTAGAGAAAAAGTGAGCAGAAGTTCCTGCGTAGTACAGGCATGTTTGCAAGCATTATGGGCAGGAAGGATGATCTTGTGACTCAGGCCCTGGAGTGTCCCAGATGTGCCACAGATTTCTCATACAGACCACTTAATCTTCTGGGGCCATATGTTCAGCTGGTATAAATCAGTGCAGCTCCAATAAAGTCAGCTCAGCTTTCCAGATTTTCTGCAGCTGAGGTTTCTGACCCCTTACAGATCTGTTGTCTATCTGTAAAGCGCAGATATTAACACTTCCCTGCCTCATACTCTGCAAAAGGATCAGCTCATTAAAGTTCATTTGCCACTCACACAAGACAGCTTGAGAAGCTGCAGAAATGCCCTTTCAGAGAAGCCTGGCATCTCAAATAGGACTTTAAAAGGTTTCCTACAGATATTTTTTTTTTTTTCTTGCTAACAAGGGGTTGATTAGGACTTTGTGTCCAAAAAAAATCCCAATCTCCAAACGTCCAGAACTTGTCAATTGCTCATCACAGGGGACAGCAATTGTAATTTTATGATCTTTCCTAAAATAAGTGCTGCTGAGTGTGGAACTCAACAGGAGGAGCAACTCAGTGTGGGCTGAACTGGGTGAATATCAGCAAAAGGCAGCTTTCCTGCAAGATTGCTTTGGCTTTTCACTTTTTCACTTTATCCATTTAGTTTGGATTGGGCTCCTCCGATGTTTTGTGCTGGCAAAGCCCTTTTTAGTATTAAGTAATACAAAAGGAAACTTGATGTCTTTTTGCAGCAGTTACCAAGCAATTAAGGGCTCAATTCTCCAAGGGATTGTGAGTCTGTGGGTGGCCTCATTGACTTTGGGACTACTTGTGTGTTTAAAACTGCGCATGTGCTTGTGTATCTTTTTCAGCTGGGCCCTCCTAGAACTGCAGCTGAGATTTCCATTTTAGAGTCATTTTACAGTCTCTAAAATTGTTACTGGAACTGCTGCCTCCTCTGGGCATTGCACACACTGGCAGTCTGCCTCTGTCTTCTCACTGATTTAATGCCACAACACTGAGGCGCAGAATCATGGCAATGTTTCCATTAAGTCCACACCGTACTGCACATTTCCCAGTATTTATCATTAAACTATTGCGTCTTTTCCAGAATATGAAAAGAAATATTGAGATCGACTTCCTTTAAAAAATGCTTATTTCACATCAAGCAGAACAAAGGCAAGAAAATACGTATGCATTAAGTAAAACAAATGAGCTGACAAATCTTCCCTCAAAAACGTTAAATGTAGCTAAACAGAATTCCTATGTGGTAAATGTATGACAGGACTTTAAATGAGAGCACATGGAATAGGCTGAGCTGCAAGCAATGGGAAAACTTTGGTTACATATGTTCAGCTGGTAATGTGTGCTTTTCTGCTTTCCAGTGTCCTGCTGGGTTCCTAAGAAAATATTTACAAGATGCAAATAAAATGTAAATGGAATCGTGTTTCCATGAAGAAAAATGAATGAAACTCAGCCATGCAGCTCATGCAGTTTTACATACTGCACCAATGTTGCCTTATGATCCTCTAGGACCTTCTGTTGCTCAGAAAGCCTATTACCTGAAAAATACTACTGCTTCTCCTTTCTTTTTTTTTTTTTTAAAGACATTCTGTTCAAGATTATCTTGCCTTGCAACACATGCCTTTAGATTTTATCTCTTCATCATCTAAACAAACCCTGTTTTCTGAGATGGATTTCCATTTCCACAGGTGTTTCTTATCAGTTCCACATTTTCTTCTGACACCATGAAAAAAAAAAAAATCATATGTCCCTGCTTAGTAGCTGTTGCCTCACCCAACACTAAAGCTTTTCTGAATGCAGAAATGTGTTGCGTGGCTGCTGTAATATCCCTATACACCAAGGGTCTGCTGCTGCTTTCTTTTTTACAGCTACAGAGTCACATGCTTGGCCGTCAGCACAGAGTAAAACTCGATTCAGAGAGGAAAGATGTGACCTATTTCAAAAAGTGAAAAACCACAGTTATTAGGTATTGTACCTCATTATTGTGCAAATCTAGTTATTTATTTACAGCATTCTGGGCTGTGGAGTATCTGTGCTGCTATTACTGTCCCTCTTACATGGGAGAACACATCATACAAAGGTAATAAACCAGGTCTCATAGCTGCCACATGAACCCACTGGTACTTTGCTTGGTCGAAGCTTTGTTTTCCTGCATCAATGCCTACCCTTCACCTTTTGGCACCTCAAATCTGCTCCATTCCATCCCCCCTACTAGAAAATAAAAAGATTACTTCATACAAGTGAATTGATATGTTCTGGGTCCTGAGACAGGAACTGCAGCAAAGCACAGAAGTACCACCAGTGTGTGAATTCAATCCATGCTATTTTACACTTTTAAATAACAAGAAAAAAAAAAAAAAAAGGAAAAATACACTCTGAGTATGCAAGCAAATGACTTATACAATGTACTCATATTTCTCTCTTACATGACTGATCATAAAAATGTGATCTTACAGAAAATAGAAAACTACAAAGCACCTGCAATTCCTTATGTCATTTTCAATCTTTGATATGTATCTAAGGTACTTACTAAAATATCTGTCATTTATATAAATAAACTCAAACAACAACAAAAAAAATCTTTGTAATAATTTTGAAGTAATATGTATAATTAGATAGGAAGATTTTCAGGGCAAACACTGTGTTTTACTGCTGATTACTATTACCCAGGAGGCTTCAGTCTTAACAGGTGCTATCAGCTGCTATACCTACTGAAATAAGTCATCATTCTCATCACTCTCCCTCAATCTAAGTCAGACAAACAGTGTGCTACCTTTCTGCATTGCTTGGAGCATCTAGGCAGTTGTGCATAGCTGGAGGTTGTACTGGCATTATCCAGCCACCTTCACCCCCCTGCCCCGACACACCTGCCCCACCCCGGGCTCTGGCCACCCCATTCCTGTTCCACGACATGCCCAGGAGAGGCTGAGCAACACAGTACTCTGGAGGCTATAGTGCCCATAGGATTAAAAAAAGTTCACGTAATTGCACTGAAGGAGCTTCTGGATCCAGCTACAGGCTTTGCAGAGATATTTTTACTACTCCTAGAGATATGTTTAGGAAAAAAAATAAAATGTATTGTTTCATAAAGGTACATGAAACAAAAATTCTTGCAGTGGCAACAGAAGTGGGGACAACAGGGGTAGCAGCAGGCTGCTGTTCAGTTGAGTCATGGTGATTGTCAGGTTTCAACATAACTAGCAAGGTTTATGACTACAAATGGTTTCTGTACATTTGCACTGTGAGTCTTGCAAACAAGAGTGCGTAGCCATCCAAAAGGACAACTCATTTGAACAAATTACACTGTTTAAAACAAAAGAAGCACACTGTTTCTATCAGTTGTACTCTTTGTCCTCATAGTGATGTAATAGTCCCTTAGTATATTTTGACAAACAGAACAAAATTTTTCTCCCGTCTCTTCCCCACTGAAGTTGACTGTTGAGAGAGCATATCTGACTGAAATAGCTGTGTATTGGTCTCTGTTTCATGCTGGTGATATGTTAAAGGTAATGTGAGAGGGGAGTATCATAAAATTACCCTCCTGAACTGGTGTTTTCTCAGCCCCTCGTGACCCATGAAGGAATGGTCCCTAAAGGCCCAAGGGCTAGCAGTGCCAGCGAATGGTGATGATGTTTAGTGGCACACCTCTGGATGCCTGGCAGGGCCCCAGGGATGCACAGCTGTGGAAAACCCAGGTCCACCACGGCTTTGCTTCTCTGGGGTGGCGTAAGGTACTCCGAGTACAGCTGGCCCTGCTGCCTCTTTCTTCATTTGTACCATTACTAGGTGCAAACAGGGAGCTCGGATAGAGTTTCTGCTTTAACCTTTGTACAAGCGTGTTACGCAGGACCTCCTGCATGTGCTGTGGTCAGAAAGGAGGGAGAAGTGAGGTGTTGTATACCCCTGATCTGATCCCACAGCTTTTGCACCAGCGGGGATCCGCAGAAGGGGCTGCAGGCTGGCAGGTGTGGAAACGGAGCAGAGGCTGCTTCAGATTCAGGGACTGGCCTCCAGCCCAAGGCAGGCAGGAGAAGAAGGGCAATGAAACACTCCATTTTGCACTGGCAGTCTCCCTGCCCGTGGCAGTCTGGGTCTCTCCTCTCTGCAGCACGTTGGGAAAAAAACTTCCATGTCATCCTGTGGCAGCAGTGTCAGTCCTTCAGACTGAAACACTTTGAATCTGTTTTGCTTGCTCGTTCTCCTTACAAAACCACTTCTTTTCTTTTTCCCAGAGCTTGTTTTCACATCTGTGGCAAGCAGGCACACACTCACTCGCAGAGTACAGGAGAGGGTCGGTGCTCAATAACCTGGACTTGCAGCAGACCGGGTAAATAACGGGAGCTTTTTGCCACGGGAGAGGAGTTGGGAGACCCGCGGGCGCTGCTGTATTCCCTGCGCAAGTGAGGTGGCGCTTGTGCTGTCCCGCTGCCTCCCTCTC
>NW_008581559.1:0-245 GCF_000691845.1 Merops nubicus
GGTAGAGAGAGAGAAAAATGAAAAATACCCCAATAAAATGAATATTTATCAGGCCGACTGGAGAGTGAAAGGGAGAGCTGACACACCGGGAGATTTACAGGGGAAATATGGCAGAGCAATCCTGTAGCTGGGCTGCGGTACACAGTGTAGCTGTCAGCTTGAGTGACTGAATTAAAAGAGGGAGAGAAAAATCGGCTCGTGTTGGAAAGGAATTGGATTTGGAATGAGAAATCACTTCCCCTCCG
>NW_008581560.1:0-295 GCF_000691845.1 Merops nubicus
CATCTCACCCCGTGGCTTTTGAGGCAAAACAACAATATAATGTATTTATTATCTAACTTATATACATTTATAACAGTTTCTTATCTATAGCTATATACATTTTCAACATGTTCTTATTTACAATTCATATTTACAGACACCAGTGAAAATAAAAATTAACATAATACTATGTACATATCCATAATTTATTCAACATAAATGATCCGCTTTGTACTAATTTTGTGTTGTTTGTTATTCAAATCGGTTGCAAACCATGTATTAGAGTTTACTGATGTTTGTAAAATAAGTTTAAGTT
>NW_008581560.1:450-773 GCF_000691845.1 Merops nubicus
ACCTCATCTATTGTTTACAGTAGTAACTGCATAATTTAACCTCTCATCCCATCTAGGATCCTGTGGGCGTGAAAGACTTTTGATTAATCCATTAGTGTGTTCTACTATCCCATTAGCTTGTGGGTAGTAGGGGACATGAAATGTCCACTTAATACCTTCCTTTTTGGCCCATTGTTGTACCAAATGAGAGTTAAAATGAGTCCAGTTATTGGACTGGATATTTGTGGTTTTAGGTAAAACCCCAAACACCTTTTCTAAGAAATAGACTGTATTTTCACCATTTGCTTTGGAAACATCCTCGGCACAAGTTAGTCCCTATACCA
>NW_008581561.1:0-1039 GCF_000691845.1 Merops nubicus
CTCCAGGCTCTGCCACCCTCACAGGAGGTGCTTCTGATTTCCTGAAATCTTTCTTGTACTAATTAACTCATGTGTTTACTCAAGTTGTTCTTCTTGATTACTATTTCAAAGTCAAATAACAAAAATTTTACTATCTCTGTTGATCAGAGCACAGAGAGAGTAGATTATGAAGCCTGTGTGAAACACCATGCAAAATATTCCTGTAACCACCATCAACATGAGTTGAAAGTATCTCTTTCTGTAAACCTGTCCCCAGGAAAGACAACCACAGGCAGAAGGTTTAGCTTGACTTTGAGTGGCTGGATGACGTGGGCAGCCCATAGAACGGGTGAGATGAGGAGTACCTATGACCAGCAGTGAAGTTTGTCTTCAGCTCTTTGCATCTTGTGTATGACCTGAAGGATCTGGAGGCACAAGCAGCAGCTCTGTGGCAGAGACATCTGTTTGATAACTGGAAGATGATCAGAAGACAGAAGCTCCTGGTGTGTGCCCATGTTTGCACCTCTTTCCTTCCAGAACTGACAAATCTGTGGCTGATTTTTCTTGCTGTTCAGATATACCTGTAAGCATTTTAGAGCAATAATGAGTATAAAGTGCACAGAATTCTTCCATACTCTTCTACTCTTTTTTCTTAGGTACAAGATACATCTCCCTTAGATCAAAAGAGGAAACTCTTCTATACAAAAATCCTCAGAGATTAGTCTATTTGAATCTTTCTAAAGTGCCTTTGAACCTGTTTTTGTACAGCAGCCCAAAGATTATTGGCAATGTGCCAAAGAAACCCATGACTGGGGGATTTAGATGCTAGCTACAAATCTGCATTAATCTGTTTACAATCTATCCTCTATTACTGTCTACAGATAGTAGTTCCTAAGTTAAAGAGGCTTTTTGAAGCAATATTTACTGAAAAAAAATCAGTTTAAAAACATATATTAGGAACAAAAGTATTGACAAAAAATTGCCTGGAACTTAATCTCATGATTAAATAAATCTTTTATTTAAGGGCTGAACAAAACAGCTGAGAACCATATAGGAAAGA
>NW_008581561.1:1070-2204 GCF_000691845.1 Merops nubicus
AGTGGTTTTGGTAGATTTTTTCAAAGCTAAATTAAGCGTGGAGTGTATTTTGTCATTGTTCAAGGAAAACGTGTACTTTGAAGTACAATGAATGATAAATACTCTTTTCAGTTTGTTTCACTAGCCTTTCAATATGCTGGTTTTCTAGTTTTTCAGATCTGTATGAAGAAACTGTACTTTGATACCACACAAATAGTTGCATTTTGCTGGATTTGCTTTTATATAGAGCAGATATTATCTACCACCAAAATGCTTCACATGTTCAGTATTATCTCTTCATTCAAAGATGCCATAAAGGCTCCTTATTGGTTAATTATTGTTATATGCAAGAGCCAGGAAACGTGTGGTTGTGTTTTGTAGCAACTGGCAAAAAAAAGGTCATTTATTCAGCTAAAATTACAATCCTAAACACTGAATAGTGATGACCTGTTATGCAATATGTCTGTATACATAAAATCTGAGATTTTTTTTCTTTAGATAGCAAATTAGAGGTGTACTTTTGGCATCTCCAGTTTGGACACAATGCAGTGCTGAGCCCTCTGTCCTTGGCATGGTGTTTTGGAGAGGCAGGGAGTGAGGAATTGCACAGTGAGTAGGCAAAGCCTCACTGTCCAGAAAGGGGCCCTTTTTTGGCCAACAGATAACTAAAAATCAGTCAAAGCTGCTTGTGTTCCATCTCCTTTTGGTGTGTAAGTGTTCAGATGGAGTCCGCACCCCTGAGGGGATTTAAAAGACTTTGAGATGGGGTGCTGAGGGACATGGTTTAGTGGTGGACCTGGAAGTGCTGGGTTGGACTTGATGACCTTAAAGGTCTCTTCCAACCAGAATGATTGTAGGATTCCAGCATTGATTTTTGAGCTCCTCCTCTGAAGGAAAGCCAAGGAGAACAGGTAAGTCAAATATAACTTGTCTTCACTTGTTACCCACAGAATAATCTGTACTTTTCAGTGATATGCATCAGTACATCCTAGTGACAGAAAAAAAGGCAATGGCCTCCAGTTGCTCCAGGAGAGGTTTAGGATGGACATTACAAAGAACTTTTTCACTGAAAAGGGTAGTTGGGCATTGGAACAGGAACAGGATGTGTTTAGAAGTGGTGTAGATGTGGTGCCTTGCTTGGGATATGGGTTAGGG
>NW_008581562.1:0-10947 GCF_000691845.1 Merops nubicus
CCAACCCCTATGATTCTATGATTATTGACCTGTTTGGCTTGTGAACCTGTGCCCTTCTTAAATATATTTTAAAAGACAGTAGGAGGCTACAAACAGACTGCAGGTGCACCCTTTCTCTGTAATTGTGCAAATCAAGGACTGAGGCTGAGCAGTTGGATGACTCTGCTCCCTAGACCTGATGTCAAAACAAAACATTACTACCTTGTAGCCAGAGATGAAAGATTTCTCATGCCTGAAATGCAGTTCAAGTACAAAGAGACATGCTAGAAATCTCAACGTTCATATTTTTGCAACAAATCATAAAGGTTAGCTACAGGTTAGATAATTCTTACTGTATTAACTGTAACTTCCATTTGAGTACACTGTTGGTCTGTAGTGCTCTACAGCTGAATGCCTAGCATCTCTTGGTCCCTGGGGCAGTGCTGGTAACAATTTACAGTGTGCCAACCTGTGTTATGGCTGCTCTGTGAATAGCTGTGTCATTTGTCAGGTACTCCAAAATACTGCCTGTTCAACATAGCTGATGACAAATTTTAGGTTGAACTAGATTTGTCCTCTAGTTCACAGACTGGCTCTTTTTTTCCTCTGCAGTGTCATTCACTGCAGGCTAATGCTTCTGTGCCTGTTCCATTCTCTGAGAGAAGAGAGATCTGCAGATAATTGGATATTCAACACCTGTGTTTCAATTATCATATTATTTGAAGAATCTGGTGCTTCACTTAATGTTCCTCAAGCAGTTCTCTTGATTATTTGCTATTGCTGGAGTAAACTTGTTTGCGTCTCCTTTTCTCTCTGCCTGAATTTGATTTCAGAAAGCAATCTCAGATAAAAGAGAGAGATTTCAGAGTCCTAATTACATGGTGCAGTTGTTGGCTTTGTTGCTGCAAATGGCAACACAGAGTATACATTACCTTACACTACATGAAATGCCAAGAGCAGAATACATTAGTTTTATTGTGAGGTAATTTTTTTTTTTTTAATTATCTTTGCCAGAGCAGGAAAGTCATGGTAGTTGTAGTCAGCAATGGTTTATCTATAATATTTAATTACAAGAGTTCTGCATACATTTACATAACATATTGGAGGGTTTTGTGGTGAGAAAACAGCTCAGGGCATGTATGACAACATCTCACTTCTTTCCCTCTCCTGTCAATTACTCTTGAGTCATCCCATTTGCTTAAGCTTCAGGTCAATAAAATGAATTTCAAAGCAGAATCCAGTATCTTCTGAGACACTAAGTTCATCACATGCCTGTAGAAAGAGCATACTTTTTCATTATCCTTTCTCCTAATGCTATTGTTGTTCTGATTTTGTTCCACAGAGGGATCCTTATGCACATTCAATGTGGTTTCATTTAAAGAATTTCTGCATGTCCTTGGTTTCTGTCAGCATGCGTGTTATTTCCGTGTGTGTAGTGCTGGGGAAGAATTGTTAGTTTTGTTTGTGTAATTTGCAAAAACCGTCAGGTCCAGAAGGAACAAAGTTTATCACAGAAGTTTGATAAGATGGCTAGACTCTTAATATGGAGAATAATAGTAAATATTTCATCATGTGTTCTGTAGCTCACAGAAATACTCTTACATATGTTATTGTTAGTTTCAATAGTACTATGGTGTGCTGTGTGTCTTAGGCAGCATCAGTTGTTATGAAATTAAAAGTTTCAGTCAAGTTCGTATTTGGTTTTGATGTAAAATTAGGCAAAATATTGAAATGTCAGCGTTCCATTAAATTGGAACAGAAATCTTGGACATTCTGAATCAAAAGAAAATATTTTTTACATTCCTGAAATGGAAGAGTTTTGCTTAGCAAATTCCTGTGCCCCAAGGAGGGTTGTAATACTGTTCCTTTTTCAGTTTCATGGTTCCCATCTGCCACTGCAGTTCCCAAATTGAGCTATAGGGTTCTCATTCTATACCACAAGGAAGAAATACATCCTGAGAGGTGCAGTGAAATACAGCTGGAGTCCTTTATAGATCTCTGCTGTGCAAAGAGTAGGGGCTGAAGTTAAAAAGTAAACAATGCAATGTAAATACAGGGATATATAGGGAAATATGCATTTGGATTTTCCCTGTTTTCCAGTGTATTCCAGTTGGATGTTTCTACTAGGCTCTACTTTATTTCCAGGTATAATTACTCCATAACAGATAAAACCTTCAAGGGATCACGTTTTTTCCCCTTGTTTTAGAGACTATCACACTGGAGAAGATTAAAGTGGGTGTATGTTCTTTCATTACACAAGTGTTCTGTGCATTGAGAGCAACAGATCAGTGCAGATTTTAGGGAGAGACACATTGCATCACAGGGGCCCACTGTAGAAAAACGTGCTGACCAAATGCTAGTGAAATCATTTAACGACAAGTTGTCCTGAGTGAAGAGCTGGGCTGTCAGGCAGGCAGGGTAGTTCTCTGGGTTTTCCACAGGCTAGATCAAGTAGAGTAGGGCAAGAGGTACGAAGGGGCCCAGGCTTGAGCAGTAGCCTTTTCTGAGGAACCTACTGGGTCTAATGCTATCCCTGAGCACAGTTAGCAGTTCCCAAGAGAGTGCCATCAAAATTAATAGAATTATAGAATCAATTGGGCTGGAAAAGACCTTTAAGATTATCAAGTCCAACCACATTTGGATGCTGGATGCGTTATAACCTTATAAAGTATTTGCTACTGGATACTATACCCTCCATTTTTTTTAGGAACTGTTTTGTGTTTAACACCATCTCCAATGGTGGCTGCATGAATTAAGGAGAAAAAAAAAAAAGGGACAAGGAAAATAGGAATAAATGAAGAGTAAGATGTTCTTTATTGTTTCTTTATGAATATCTCAGATAGAATATGGCATGTCTGGTACACCCAAAACTTTCATCTGACACATGAAGATATAATTCCAGGTCTTTTTCTTCTTTTTTTTTTTTTTTTTTAATCTCCCAATATTCTCGCTCTTCAGAAACATGAAATAGAAGCCAAGTAGGCATCAGTTTCCATTGGCCAGAAATTTATCTAATCCTTCAAAGGAAGATGTACATTTGGACGCAAGAAACTGTGGATACCATTTCATTTTCTTCTTCAAAGGTACTGTGGTGAAAGATCTGCTGACCTTTTGTGGAAGATGGCTTCTTGAGAGTACAATAAATTTCCCTTCTGTTCTTCCCTCTCTGGAGATCAGTCTGTTTCCTGTTAATAGGGAGTAAATCATTGACATCATACCTCGTTGGTACCAGTTAGCCCCTTATGTCTTTGACTTTTGCTCATCCACCAGCTGTTCATCATAGGCTTTGATGAGCAAATCTACCCATCAAAGCCAAGGATTAGACAGCTATAAGTATTTAGGTCTGCAGTAGTATTGCAAACTGTTTCACAGATGCATGTAAAATGAGAGGAAAAATCATCTGCTAAATTGCATCATATCAAGAACAATCCATCAGGGAAAACTAGGACATTCTGGGAATTGAGATACATACAAAAGATTGGAATATAGACTTAATATTTATTCTTAAACATGCAGAGCTTTGTCTATTTCTTCACAGATAACTTTGTTGTAAGCGTTAAGAAGTAATGATCTGATCTTTCACTCCCCATACTGCTACTTGTTCTATTTGTTCCACGTCAGCAGCCTCATAACAGATTCACTGGCCCCTAAGTTAGAACTTGTCACAAGCAAGAGACAAATGCTTAGAGAGATTTGCCTCTGTTTGATCCTTATAATCAACTTTATTTCCTCTACAGAATTCCAATTATCCCATTAAACAATGAGTCAGGATGCTTATATAGATACAGGTGCCTTAATTGGTTAATTTATACTCATGCCAGCCCCAGCTAAGAATTCATTTCCCTGAAGCCTCCTTAGATAACCACAGTTCTTCCTAAGCTGTAAAGGTAATTCCTAGCAGGCACAGCACTTGAGCACAACATTCAGACTCACACACAAGCACCTGTCACCATACACTAATCTGTGTTTAGCCGTACATACACATGCTGTTGAGCTTTCATTTGCTTCCACCTTGTAATTTCTAACCTATTTGGTTTTAATTATAGAACTACAATTGTACGACACTGGCCATATGCTTTTAAGACTGATTTGAAAGCAAAAAGTCCTAATAATATTTCTTTTTTTTTTTTAGTAGCACTCCAAAGCAATTAAACACTTATTAGATGCCAGCAAATTCAGCTGCAGTCTATCATGTACACATTTATTTGCATATGCTGTCTGGTGAGTGACATTGTTTTCATTATTGAGTTCTTAGGATGGAAATAGTAGATTATTTACTGAACAGTCTTTAACTCTGCATCAACCAAAATAGTTAATTAAATGTGTAACAACTTTCACTGACACAAGATGGGAGATTCTAAAATCAAGGGGAAGAGAAGGACAAGTGCTAATCTGTGCTTTGCAAAACACATTCTCACCATGGAATCAAAACAGGATATCTAGTCTTGTAAATCAGGAGACAGAACCAGACAGAATTACGGGTACATTTAAAAAAAATAATTTCCTAGGAAATCATATTTTCGGGACCAGACAAGCTCACTAGTGAACTGCAAGGACTGTTATTTTTCCAAGCTTACATCCATGCCATGAGCAGGAGCTTCTGCTATACTCCACAGAAGGAAGTTCAAAAGGAGCTACAGAATGAGACAGACTGTAATAGTTGTTCCTTAATTTATTTCCAGTTTAACTTACTTCATCTAATTTCTTGCCCTCTGCTGATATAAATTAATAGTCACCTTCTCCCCTTCTTATTCTGCTATACTAGCTGGCATCTTGCAGGCAGGAACAGCTGTAGAAGGCAGCAATGTCATCTCTAGTTCATAGACATAGTCCTGTGCTTGCCAAAGGCAGCAGTTTGGAAAGAGCAAGCAACTTAACCTGCATCTTTTGAGTTGCAGACTAACATCCAGAATGTGGTATGATTCTGCTTTTCTCTTCTTTGGACAGTATCTCTGTTTATCCTTTCAGAAGATACATTCAGCTCATATAAAGTAAATTAAACAAGCAGTTTTTGCCAGTGATCACGTACAATACCTATTTTGCATTCTCCCAGTTGTGGCTCAGCTGTATGACTTGATACCTCCTTGAAATGTGCTAAAATCTCCATATGCATATAATTTTAAAGGTAATAAAAAAGGTAATGTAGTTTTACTGAAAAATTCTCATTCACTCCAACAACACAGTGGTATCTGCAAATGATACATTCCAGCAAAGCGTCTTTTTATACACACAAGCTAACAAGGAAAATTTGTCAGTGGCTTAGTCATCATTCAGCTGAATCACCAATCTCTGAAAAAATAGCATGGTTGCAGGTAGGGCTTCCATCTCCCCTATAGTAAATTAGATTAAATGCAATACAACAGGTACTTTGCAGAGGTATGTTTTGGGATGGGAAAGAAACCTTTTTCTCCTTATTGCCTAATATTTTATATTGCACAAGTAGCATCTTTGATAGACTAAGGTGCTGATTGCTGCTATGCAGCACTATGAAATAATGTCATTTCCAAATGTGCTATCTTCAGGGACTCTTCTTCTGGAACTGATCACAGAAACAGTGCGGCTTCTCCACCCAGGCATGAGTGAACTGTATAAAACAAGTTCCTATTCATAAAACACATAATCTCTACAAGAGAATAATGCTTGCATTTAGGATACCTGCCTTGGAGAGAGAACCATGTAAAGTGGTGACTTAGTCCCCAGAAAAAGCTGCCTTTTCACCTAGACTCCCCAAAGACAGCAGCTGGAGCACCCAGACTCTTGGGCACAGAGCAATTCCTAAAGGACACTAATACATTTTTCAGTTTTGCTTCCTAAGAATTTCCATCAGAATCCACTCCCTTTTTCCAAAAGATCCACTGAGATGTTAATTCTGTATTTCTGCAGATGTAAGTGGTAGTATCTGGTATTTTGATTCCTTACATACAGTGTGTACCTTTAATGTCTTTAATAAAAAATGTGTTAAGAAAGAGGGTAGAGGAAAAACAGATGAGCCAGTCTGGCTCACTTGATGACCTATTCAAGCTTTCATCTCAAAGTCAAAATGCAGCAGTTCTGAAAGTCAGAACTGAGTAAATTCCAGCAGGTTCAGCATATTCACCAGGAATATCAGAATTTGTGAATTATTGTCTCTCCTTGATGATTATGTTTGAGAATGTGAAAAAAAAAAATGACAGAAGTTTTTCATATGTCTGGGACTTAGCAAAGTTTCTTCCTTCTTGTCTCTAGTATCTATACTGATGCAGGTGAAACATTTTTCCCCCTTACATGGGACACTTCTTGGATCTCTCTGTTTTGTTTGACTACTATTTTCATAAAGATGTAGAAATTTTAATACTTCTCAACTCTATAGATTTTTTTTTTCCTGCTATATCCATCTTCATTTTCTAGTGTGAGGAGCAGTCCTCAAGATAGCATGAACTGGCTCTGTGACATTACAAGCTTGAATTGCGGATCTTGCAGTGACGGTGCTTGTGACATTTCCAGATAGGTTTTATATCCTCAGGAAACTGATTGCTGCAAACATATTTCCAAACATTTGAGTCTTCTCTGAAAACAACTTCAAACCTTCTTGAAGTTGAC
Source organism: Merops nubicus (assembly GCF_000691845.1). Taxonomy (NCBI): domain Eukaryota; kingdom Metazoa; phylum Chordata; class Aves; order Coraciiformes; family Meropidae; genus Merops; species Merops nubicus. The sequence goes on from NW_008581562.1 coordinate 6,559, forward strand.
TTATTCATTGCTGGGATTTGCTTTATAGCACCTACAGCTAGTCAGAAACACCCAAGACGTTCTGGGAATTTGAGTTCATCCGACTTGCTAAATCCACTGAAACAATTTTATACTTCTACGTAAGTGTTATCACTACATATGTTCTGACAGAACTGGAATAAACCAAATACAGCCATGCACTTTCCAGATAAGAAGGGGTTGTCCTTTAATATTAGAGCAAGGATACTCACAAGCCACAAAAGTTTTTCCGTATTTAGACAAGCTGTTTCCAGACTGTATGTTTTTCTAAAGGAGCCAGTGCTGGGAAATAGTGGGGAGTCTGCAGTGAAGAAGAAGGGAGTTGGAGGTATCCTAGAGAATCATAAACTAACCCCATCCTTCATTTTTCCTGGTTTAGGCTGTGTATGTCCCAAGGTACCTAGTATAAGCTGATTGAGCAGGTGAACAAGCATGCTGCTGGGACAGCTGGAAGAGGAGTACCAGTGAGGGTGATCTTGACAGGAATGCGGTTGAGAGAGGATGGGCTGCAATGCTAGAGGTGGTAACAGTGCTGTGTTCTCTGAACAACATGTAGAGCTCTAATTTTCAGGGTCTGAGTATTTTAAACACTTCCATTTTATGGAACAGTGCACATTTTATTTTTTTTTATTCAGCTGTGGTTTTATGATTCTATTAGCATTTGCCAAACTTTGTACATTGTTCATTTCAAATATCTGCATTCCAGCCTAATGACTCTTTTAGTTACTGTAATACACATTGGGTGTGTATCATTGCCAGACACTGCACTGAAATTACAGGTGATCACATTGTGTGTGTTATTTGAAATGTGTCGTCATCACATGTGCCATGAATTGTGAGCTTTGGGTGCATGCTCTGGCAACAGTGGGACGATTGGCAGAATATTTTCTGGATTAATCATAAATATCAATTCAGAGATTGCACTTCCTGTGTTCATGAATAGTTTTCAATCTCAAGGACTTCATCAGTTGCAAAAATTCCTCGGGGTTGGATACTACACAGAGAACTCCCATGACAATTAATTATTCATACATTTTGCATAAGGAAACAATCATCTTCAAACTCAATTTGGTTCAATGTTTAAAATGGAAAGCTGAGAAAGCCTTTCCTGCTGCTGGAAGTGAATAGCATATGAAAAACTTCCTGGAAGACCACACATCCTTTCCACATGTTAAAAGGATTTGTGCCAGCACTGGGGGACAGCCACCACAGCAGAACTATCACTGCTCTCCATAGTTATTGTCCAAATGTGGCCTCAGTACAAGTATCACAAATAATGTGTTTTGGTTTTTTCTTCTGTCTGAATAGTCTGACATTTACCTTGTAGGACCATGAAAAGGAATGGTATTGCTGTCACCAGGCCCATGCAGAGAGGAAGCTGTAGTTCTTGTCCAAATGACTGACATGAAGCAAGAGCCTCCTTCATCCACCAGCTGGCCTCTAGTGCAGTCGCTAAGTTGTAGGGGACCCCCACTGTTACCACCTTAGGATCAGCTCTGCCAAGGCATCTCATTAGGGCTCTGATTGCCATGCATTTCAAGCAGAAGTATGTCCAAACCAGCACAGCAGTCCTGGGCTTTGTTGTTTGATGTTTTGCTTCTCTTTCAGCCCACAGCATTTATCAAGAATTTGGTAGCCGCTGGTCATAAGTGGCTGTACCATAGTGCAAATAACCAGCACAGTGCTCAGAAAATCTTTCAGAAGATAAGGCGAGCACTGATGTTTTGAGGCTGAATTAGTAGTGGTGTCTGGAGCAAAACAATGTATAATTCATAACACTTTTATTCCTTTGCAAAAAGTTCTGAAAAGACATAAAGGAAGGTTTCTGGTGGGTGTTATTCTCAGTTCAAATGGGGCTTTAGGCAGTTCAAAAGGCAAAGATAAGGCTGTCCAGAATCTGCCTAAATGGTGCCATTATTTCTGAGTCTGTCTGAATAGCCATATAAGAGATTTATCTGCCAGCTACCCTGCTATGAAGAAAGTTTTGATGGTAGCTTAAGATTTCTACATGTCTGTTAGGCACTCTGTACTAAAATAGAGAGGATTCAACTCACAATTTCATCTGCTTTCTTCAAATCAGCACATCAGGATGGATAAAGCAGAGTGTCATTCTAGAGGTCCCTTAATTTTAGCGATATTTTAGTAAGGAGCCAGCTTACTAAGCAGAACTGATCTAGCTGGTCAATTCCAGATACTAATAGGAATAAGTTAAAATGTAACAATTGCTGCAATTCTTAAATCTTCAAAGTGGGGATGCTGAGCTCACTTGCACTTTCTGCCCACTATAGAGCATCTTGTGACTGCAGTAGGGCCACCTACATGTTCCTTGGTAGAGAAGTCAGTGTCCAGAGGTGGAAGCTCTTTCCACAATGGCAAGAAGACCTAGAAGTGAGAAATGTTCTCAGGCTTCTCAAGAAGAGAATCCTTTTATCTGTCCCTTCAAGGTGAACAGCTTTATCAGCTGGTGTGAGAACCCATTTGTACCAGAGCAGTGCAAATGAAACAAAGCATGACTAGGAGATGCATACAGTACAGTACTTTTCAGAGCTTACTTTCAGACTGGAAATAATGTTGGGTTTGAACTTGACTTGACAGGCACATAGAATGGACATTACTATTTTACCTGTCAGTTCAACCTTGTTTACAAAATCAAGAAAACATTTATATGTACTGAGATTGTAGATTGTAACCTTCTTTCTAGTTCTTTTATTGACTCAGGTAAAAAAAAAATCCAGTTACTAACTGATTTTCACAGAATATGACATTTTCCATGTTTTACACAGGGGAAGTGTTTTTTTTGGGACTGGGGCAGATTTCCTGTGATTCACTTGCTCTGGGTAGTGGGCCTCTGCAGAAGACAGAGGTATCTAGGAGGCATGAATTTCAAGCCAAATATAGGCAGAAGATAACCACAGGCCTTGGTTACAGAGACACATATGCTAGCACAAGTAACTGATAAATAACCTGAGCCCATCCCATAACTGCCCTTAGCTCATTCCTAAGTGTTCCACTCTCAGCCAGAGTGGTGATAGCCGGACCAACTTAACTGATAAACTGTAACAGAGATACCTGTGTGTGGGTCCCATGCTGTACATGTGGACACCACCTACATACTTCGCCTCATCTTGAGATGAAGCAGCATGTCTGCAAAAGCATTCCTTTAAGTGGCAGCAGAAATGATAAATAGAGTTGTTTATTGCTAAGACAACTCTATAAAAACTCCACAGACCACAACAAGGATGAACCTGGCCACAGATGGGACATGTGCACTGTGCCATGATCAACATGCAGAGGTTCATCCAGTGCTGTGATAGCTGGGATTCCCAGCATCAGCAGGGAGGTAAGATAGAAGATTACCTCTTATGGTACATCTGTTGGCATCAGAAGTGCTGTCACCTTTTATTTTATTTCTATCACCTTTTATAGTACTGCTATTCTTTATGCAATAAGCCAGTTATGCCTTTCTTTCTCAGATCCCAAACGAACTGGCACATCCTTTGTGCAAAACAAGCTGTTGGGAGGTCCTTCTATTTTGAACATCATCAGGGTTTCATAAAAATCTGCTGGTGAGTTAAACGTGGTGGTAGAGCACTATTGATTTTCTGAACTTCTACATGTTACTCATAATTCCTTTGTCAGTTTCCTTCACCTGCTGAGAATGGTTGTTCTCATGGTTTCTATGCTGGGATCACTTATCTTTGCATGTTTCCCTTGGGTGTTTTAGAAGTGCATCTTATGCAGAGAAGCCAGGCATTTTATGACTTCTTGCATTAAGTGTGTTGTGCTAATCCAAGCCTAGCCTGCTAGCAGTGGCAAAACTTTAGTCCCTGGGTGGCGAGGAGGAGGGGGGAGAGAGCAGGATGCACTTGCTCAAAAAATATGGCCTGTTTCTTCCTCTTAAATTTTAGCTTGGAGATTGCTTTTGGCTAAGGTGTGTGACCTAAATGGCCAAGGCATCAGGGGCTGTAACTGTCTTCTGGTTCATGGCCTTTATCCATGCTCCTGTGGCTCTGTGAGGCGAGCAACGGTGGAGCTGGGGAGGCTCTGTGTCAGGTGAAGATGTTATTCACCCACGAGGGGTTCCTTCAGCTGGGATATGGCTTCAGACTAAGGCTACTCTTGTTTGGTTGACCAGGTTGAACTAGGTGGAAAAGGGCCTGGTTTTAATGTGCAGCAGTAGCAAAATAGGTAATTGAAGACAGGAAAAGAAGACACTCCCTGGAGAATCAGGGCAGGTGTGGCTGTTGTCACCCCTTGTTAATGAAGCTACCAATGCTGTAATTAGCAAAAGGAAAAAGAGACTCAGGCGGAGCAGCAGGAAGCCAGAGGACAAACACATTTTAGACCTGTCACAATCCGGTACCGAAGGGG
>NW_008581563.1:0-214 GCF_000691845.1 Merops nubicus
GTGATCCCAACCCACTCTCCTTTTAACCCTCCGGTGTGCCCCGTATGAAAACCAAATGGCAAGTGGAGATTGACGGTGGACTATCGCAGACGATGCAAACACTGGTCCACTAGCAGCTACTGTCCCAAGTACAACAACAGTTCTACCAGCAAAGGAGTGGGGCTTACAGATGGAGCTGCCCATGGTGTGGGATCCAGGTAGCAACCGAAATCAG
>NW_008581563.1:534-775 GCF_000691845.1 Merops nubicus
CCATGACGTGAACAACAACGTGGACTTGCCCGAGTGATGAGCTTATATCATGGGATGGGGCTGGAATGACACTGACACTTACGCTGCACACACATCCTGCGCACACCAGTGCCAATTCATGATCAGAGCAATGAGAAGTGGAAAGTTGCAAAAGACAGAAGCAGTTGTTGCTATACTGGGAACTAACTGCTTGAATTTTTGTATATACTTGTATTATTTTTTATTTTAAAATTATGACTCT
>NW_008581564.1:0-4243 GCF_000691845.1 Merops nubicus
CCAAGTGTTGCAGGGTGGCTGCAGGCCTGGAGAGGGCTTCCAGCCTCGTGTCCGAGGAGTTTTAGCAGTGAACCAAATAATTAGTGGAGGAATTACAGCATTAACTGTGCCTTATCCTGCATGTGCCTATGTGTGAGGGGTGTGTGTATGCACTTAGAGGAACACCAGAACCAGAGTCTCTCTTAACAAGTCTTGACAGAGCTGTCCCCAGCCTCGACAGGCACATGTTAAACAACCACATGTCCCGTGTGGGGGACCCCAGTGAAATGCTGGGGTTTGAACCCAGAGCCCCGAACTAAGGTTGACATAGGGGTGACTCCCACAGCCCTTCATAAAGAGGGGGTGAGTTTGCCTTTCAGCTCCCCCCAGGGTGCAGCTGGCCCTGCCGCAGCCACAGAGGAGCCACCAGGTAAATGAGCCCCAGGTGTCCTGCACTGAGTGACCAAAGGTCAGGGGTCTGCTGGGGGATAAAAGCTGGGACCACTTGCAGGAAGGGAGGAGTGTCTGTCTGTGGAGTGCACTTCTCAGAGCTTCCTGCTTAAGGAAAGACCTCCTGACTCTCCTGGAGCTGGGCCCTGGTCAGTTCAGACCTTTGTGAACACGGGCTAAACGGGTGAGAGTTGCCATGTGGGCACCTTTATCCTATCTGTTTAACCCTGTGATCTGGCTGTTTCCCTTGCTGTCCATGGGCAGCCTTGGCTCACTGTTCATACCGCCTGTTGTGGGTCGAATGGTGTCTCTTCTGGGACTGTTGGGGTGGTGACAATTGTATGTGAACTGGTTGACTTGTTTGTACCCCCGGCGGTCATTCATGGCATGACTTTCTTGTTGCCAATACACTCTACTTATTGGTTTGTCTTTCTGCTGGTTGTAGCACTCTTGTTGGGCCTAGTCATTGGCAGAATACCCAGCATGGGCAGTACCCTCCCCACAGGCACAGTCCCATGTCTGACCCTGGCAGGCAGAGCTGGGGCAGGCAGCAGGGGCCACTTCAGAGCCCCTTATGAGTTTGGAATAGAGAATAACCTCACAGCTGTCTTTTTTTTATAATTTTGTCCACTAAAGATGGATAAAAATTATTCGGTGAGTTACACACTTGTGATTTACAGCAGAACGGTAAACAGCAAATCCTGATTAACCTTGCTTAGGCTTAGTCTCATTCTGATAAGCCAGGTTTGAATGCTATGAGACAATCTTTGCAGGCAGAGAAATTGGATTGACCCGTTCTGAAAGCCTTCTGTGGGAACAATACAAACAATTATGCAAGCTCAACATGCAGGAAATGGCTCAGCTTCAGATAAGGCAAAAATTTACATTTTGTGCTGCACGCGTGCATGCAAATAATCATCTAGGCAGCAAAGTCAGCTGCTGAGCATCTTCTCTCTACTCACTACAGTTTCTTATTACTTCACAGAACTGTCCAAAAACATCCATCTTACACAATTAATACCAACTCCAGTTTGTGATAGATCAAAATTCTAATTACACTTTTTGTACCTTATATATACACCAGTTGGAATATGCTCAGATCTGGCAGGCAGATGGAGTTTAACAGGAAACGTTACATCAACAGATGCTACTACCTAGTTATCTTTGCTCAGGCTGAGAATAAATTGAGGGGTGAGGCAAGAAAACATGTTTTCTTATGGAGCAACCATCTGCTAATTTGAGAAGCTAATGTCACTGATGACTCAGTATCACTTGTAAATGTACAAATATTACTAATATCGTTTTCAAGACTGCTACTACTTGTATATTAACTTTGTTATAGCTGGTAACTAGTACCAAGATAATAGCAAGAAGAAAATACTGTAACTAATGAGTTAGGAAAAGGAAAGTAACTTTAAATAGAATTGGTTGAGAAAGGGCAGTTATTTCTCTTTGGAACCTTTAGATAACAAACGTGGTTTCTAGCCTCCTTTTCTAGGGGGCTGAGTTCCCTCGCAGGCCGCTGCAGAGAGGGGGTGCCGAGAAGCGCGGGCTCAGCACCCCGGCTGGCAGAGGGCACCCCTCGTGGGAGCTCGCCCTCCGTGGGCAGCTGTATGCTGCTGTCACCCCCTGGGGAGCGTGTGCCTGCACCAGACCGACACAGATCCCCCTTTTCCAGACATACAGCACCGGGTAGTCTGTGGAAAGAGCGGGGCTGCCGCACCCTCACACGCCTTAGAGGCTGCTGGGACACCCGGTGCTGTCTCGAGGGGGACACAGGGACCCTGACCCCCAGCCCTGCTGTCCCACCAGGACCTTGCTGACACGCTTAGAGAGCATGGCACAACCCAGACCTCTGCTCAACGACTCCTAAACCAGAAAAGCTGGAAAGAAATTTCTTGCTTTTGACATACAGGTACACTACCAGAATACTTCCACAATGGGCTCTGTGAGGCAAATTCTGTCATATGACTCAATTCCAGGGATCAAAACCTGCAAGCATAGTTTTGCAATAAAGTGAAATGGAAAGTGATATTTTAAGCCGACATGCAGCAGCATTTACTTTGTATGCCACGCAGGGCAGCTGTGCCTGTCTGCATTTGCTTTTGTAGACATGCGTAAGTGCCAAATACTCCTAAGAACAATGGGCTATTAAATTATACATTCAGAGACACGATATAAACCAAGTCTTTTTAAAAGCTTATTTAGAAGCGTGTGTGGTGAAAGGAGAAATGTCCAGGTTAGTTTCTCTGCAGTCGGCTGCAGGAGCATTAATTGCCTGACGCTGGCCACTTGCAGCATCTCAGGGCTCTGTGACCCCGGCCCCAGTGCTGTGGGACTGAGGCAGATGCTTTGTGACACTTGTGTCTTTCACCCTGCCTGCCAGAATGCTGCTGGTGGACTCTGTGCTATGGAAACAGGTCTGTTAGGATTAATGGTTAGTCATTTCAGATGACCAAGAGCAACACAAACCAGCAATGCAGAAGTGGGAAGATCTCCAAAAAGACAATTTCATGGCCTGTGCCACGCAAGCCGTGGAACGGAGCAGAGCCATAGCCCACTGAAGAACAGAGTCCATGAGCTTTCTTTTGTGAAGGACTGCAGTTGCCAAATTTTTGTTACAATGGGAACTTAAGCATCTTTTTACTTTGTATCTCTAGACAGAGGGAAGGAAAGTAGAGGACACAGTATGATTACTGGACAGAGCAGTAAGAGAGTCAAACACCCATTCAAGTCCCTTTTACAGCTCAGCTGTCCCAGGCATAGAGCTAAACCCAGCACTTGCACTGACTGGCTGCTAGAAGCTCAGAAGGCAGCTCCTTAGAACGGAGCTGCACGAGACTCCTTGCAGGCAGGGCTTCTTGGAGAACAGCAATCAGACTTTTTGTTCAGCCTGAACTGTCCTCTCCCTTTTCAGAAGTTTGCTTTTGGTTTGAAGATATTAATGATTATTTTTCATCACAAGCAAAGTCTTTAGGCAGAACATACCCATAGGCAGAAATGGCTTTTTGATAGAAATCTTCTTGCTAAATGTGTTTTTGTGTTTGTTTGTTTGTTTGTTTTTAATACTAGCTCTTGCCTTCATAAATAACTTCAGAACTAGCAAAGTAACTAGTCTCAACTTCAGTCATAAAGTCTGAATCTGAACAATTTACTGGTATTGCTTCAGGAAATGTTTTAATAACAATAACTTCCTCACATGAGAACTGAAATAAAAACTGCTGCATTCTAAGTAGAATTTGCACTCTAGAAATACCTTTTTTCATCCCAGAGAATCAATGACCTCACAAACAGCTGCAAAACTGAATGGAACCAAAACCCCAAGCAATTCGGTTTAGAAACATCAATCTGAAGGCTAGAGGCCAATTTTGTGGGACCACCAGTGAAAGGAACCTTGCAGATCCACACAAATTTCAGAGTTTAATTTATTGCAGATTATCTAGTGCTGGAATATGAGCTGAATATGCCCAAACCAAAAGCAACCTCTTCCACCCATCCGCGATCCAAAGTTTAGTGAATATATCTACTTCAGTCAAACGCTTCCTTTACAGAGAAAGACCATAAGCCAACAAACCTCTTCAGACAAGGCTTATACAGACAAGTCTTGTGGAAAAAGGAACGTTCTAAGTGCCACTTACTGTGAAATTAAATGACAGAGTTTAATACTAAACACCAAACAGGCTAGGAAGTTTTGCAGTAACTGCAGAGCAGTGTAGATAAAGCTCTGTCTCCAGGTCAGCCTCAGAACAAGGGGTTGCACTGCCAGATGTTCATGCATCCACCAGAAACAGGTGACATACAAACGCTCCAGCAG
>NW_008581564.1:4274-17425 GCF_000691845.1 Merops nubicus
GCCTGCAACGTGAGCCCACTGTGCTGGGATCAGAGTTACAGCTGGAGAAAGAACATCAAGAACTTGGAAACTCAGTGGATCAGCAAGTCACCCAAATGAGTCCTGGGCTTCTCAAAAGGAACAATGCTGGTGCTTGCTACACCCATGACTGCTCAGGCAGCACAGCAACCTTAGGTAGACAGCTGTGGAGTCTGTTAAAAGGGTGTCTGTTTTCGATGGAAAGAAGGACGAGAGTTTGGTGGCTGTTTGCAGTACATTTCTAATGCTCCACAACTCGTAGTCCATCCTCCATGCTTTCATTTAGAGATAAATGCACCATTATCAAGGCCTGTTTAAAACAGTGAAAAGCATATACATAGGTGCACCTAAATGTCATCTTTTTAAAATAAATAATATTTTTTAAAAAAGTTATGCCGTAACTAAGACTTATAATGCAAAAATATTTCCATAATTTTTAAATTCAACTTATTAACAATCTATAGAGTTCTTAAAAAATCATCCTTAGAACTTAGGGCTTTAGGTGGTACCAGGAGAGTTAATTTCTCTCTTTGGCTGATCAGGTAAAAGGCTTCATTAGCCCTGTGCCCTCTGACAGGTGTCTCTCTCCCTCATGCTCCTGTGAGTCCTGCAGTTGTGCAGGCTAGCTCCTGGTGAGCAGGCCAGCTCTAGCACTGACTGAAGCCCTTTATTACATGACAGCATTTACAGTGAGGCAGCACCAAGTACCTGTCTCTCCATCCGTCTGGAGGCTGCCTCAGGAACAGCCCAGGGAGGGGCCCAGGGGGCTTGCTGCTCCCAGCCCAAGGTCAGAGCAGCTTCCAGAGGAGAGGCAGAACCAGAGGCCAAGGAGTTCCAGCTGGCACAGGTCTGAGTCTGTCGCCAGGTACGCCAGCTGCGTGTGGCCGTTCCTTCTGAAGGGCTACAGAAGCACACAGAGGTTCCTCTCTCTGCCCTGTACTTCACTGGCATTGATGAACTACTTCTGTTGGGCTCACAGTTGTGTCACCGGACTCTGCAGGAACAAGAAACGTTCCTCAAAAAAGAAGAGCTAAACAAAATACATTGCACACAGCTAGCCAATGGTTTCCTCCCATCAGAGGAATGCGTGGTTTAACATGAGGGGGCTGCCATGTTATCACCACGATCATGCCAGTAAAGACAGTAGGACAGAAATTAGCTGTGAGTCTCCCACTGTAAGTCCTGCCTCCAGTTCATGTGCTGCAAAAGCCACTCCACCTTTAACCAGCGGGTCGTTCCTGTGATTAACAGTGTAGCAGGCAAACAGCTGCAGTTCTTTACCTGCCAGGACAGGTGACTGGATTGGCATGAAAAACAGCTATTTAATTATCAAAATGAACCCATTATTTCCACTAAAATCTAATGGGTGTTTCCAATGAATTATTTTCTTTGCAGCTGCAACATTAAAACAGAGTTTACAGCAGTTTTCTGCATGGCACTAAGTCAGGCATAAATCAAAACCTAAGAAACATTGAGAATCAGCAAACCAGTATTTTATAGCTACTCTGTACTTCCTTGAGAGACCACAATGCTTCTTACAAAGACAAATGACAGATTTGGTACATTCTGACAATCTCAGAGCAGTTCTTTTCTGGACCAGTCCCCAGCTGGTCCAGTGTGGCAGGCATGATAGTACCCATCGTGATGATTGTACTGGCATTCAACAGAAGGGAAAAGGAGGGAGGAAATCTGACAGGCATGAAGACAACAGGATCTGAACAGAGAAGAATCCAGGGACCACTTTAAATACCTGTGGCACTGAAAACCCACACATTCGGAGGGGAATTAATCTGAGCAGCTCTGCTCTGTCAGGGCTCCTCCAGGCTGCCCCAGGGTGACTGACAGAAGAGCAGTGCCTGCCCACATGGGAGGGCTGGTGCTGTCCTGCCATGCATGCCCAACACAGCCCTGTCAGACGACAGAAAGCAGAGCTGCCTCACCTTTACAGAGGTGAAATAAATCCTAACCACCACATTCAGTCATGAGCGAGCCCAAAAAACATCTGAAAGCTGTTTGAGCTTATGTGTAGTGAACTAATTTGCATAACAGGTCAGGACTTGTCAGACTAATTTCAATTGACTTTGACAGATGAAAGCAGGGTGCTAGCAAATGACTGATTCTGTCGGAAGAACGGATGGGGAAGTCCTAGTCACTTCCCTGGCATCAGCTGCAGATGCAGGTGTAGAGGCTGGTCGCTGTGGTAACACACACCCACATGGATTCTGGTCTCATGCTCCCTGTGTGGCAGCAAGAAGGATGGGAGACGACAGATTTTTCTTAGTAGCTCTCAAAATAAGCTTGGTATGACTAAATTGCAGCAGTGGTACCTTAGAAGTTAAATATCTGCTTAATTTCCACAACATGGAGGTGTTCTTGCTCATTCCTATACTATTACAATTATTAAACTAAAAGGATGATCAAACTAAAAAAAAAAGAAAACAAAAACCCCCATACTCCCCAAATTTACCTTTCCTCCCACACCTGATACCCTAAACCCATCTCCAATTCACAGCAAACAGCTTTGATCTCAAAATACCACACTCCAAAAACTGAGCAGATCCTACTCTGCCTGAACAGAAATTCTGTGCATGGAAGGATACAGAAATGCACTATACATTCTGTAGCCAGGAATTTATGTCAAGGTGAACATAGCCCTGAAACTTAGTGTATGCGAGAGCTCCCAAAGCTGTTAATTAGCTGACAGTGAGGAAGAGCTGTTGATGCAAACACAAAAGCAGTAACTACAGAGACAGCAAAACTAGCCTTGAAATCCCTTAGTGAAGAGTTAGACGCTGCAGATGGTCTTCTGTAGCCAGAGACAGCTTAAGGACACTGAAGATAAAAGGTTGTTTTACTGAGGAGACAGCTTGCACAGCTTTATGTAGATACAGAAAGTAAATTCACTCCTACTATTTCTGTGGAAGGTTGTTTCTGCATTCTAGTAGGAACACTGCTTTGATGGGACTGCAAGAGGGAATGGCTTGAGCAAGTCAAAAGATGGCAGTATTCAAATACCTGCTGTTCTTGAAGTAGCTGGGTTTTGAGAGAAATGACAGCATCTCCTCCTGGACAGAGAAAACGTGAAAAACTCCATTAGGTCCATGCACTACGTGAACTAGACCGAGAATAAAACTTTACCCATGGTATTTGACCATCATCTTCCCACAGTCTCAACACTAGGTATGAAGTTCAGTGGTTTCTGTGGCCTCTAGCATTAAACAATGCAATCTGGGAACACCAGCTGATCGTCTGTACCAGAAGAAGGTTTCAGATCTCAGCTGTGCCACAAATCAGGCCAGAGAAGTAGCATCGGTTCTAACAAGGGTCAGCTTGACTTACAAAACAATATTCTGGCTGCTCGATGCCTTCACAATTTAACAACTGTTCTGGTGTTCCCGCAGTGTGTAGTGCACAAGAACAGGCTTGTGCAGAACTGTAACATCCTTCCTACTAAGCCAAATGGAATCATGATTTTAGAGAGCTGTTCAAACACCTCAGGAGAAATCCTCTGCCCTACAGAACTCGTACAAGGTGGAGAAAACAGAAAGCTAAGTGGACGGGCAGAGAAAGATGCTCCTGTAGGACAATAGAAAAGTCTTACTGCTTGTAATGGTATGGATCTCCTTTGGTGGTTTGCCACAATACAGAAGTACTCAAGAAGATGCTTACCCAAAGCCAGTGGCAGCTGGTGCCACCTGAAATCCCAGCACCGTCTTCTATAGATGGAGAAGCACAGAGCCAGCAGAGTCGGCAAAAGCCAAGGACACAAAACTCAAAATGCCAAACCAAATCACCAAATGAAGCCCAAGCCATTAATTCTGGAGAGCCTTCTTCATCAGCCTCTCATGCTCCTCCATTCCTAGCCTAGAAATAGGATCAGTCTCAGAAGTTTAATGCTGCGTTATCAATAACTTCCTGCATTTTAATTACCCCACCTTACTGCAGTGTGGGTAGGCAAAAACTGAAGAAGTGCATTGGCCCTCCTGAAGCATATGAATTCTTCCTCTGCCAGAGAAGCCTGAGCTTATTTGAGTTACCATAAAATCTTTCTTCCAAACCTGTCCAGCATCCAAAACCAAATAACACACGCCTAAGTTATGCAAAAGCCTGCAACTGTGGTTAAAGCAGACAGCAAAGTAACTCAGCCTATCAGATACTTCAAGCAAAAAATAAACATTATCCCCAAACAATTACACTTCAGAAAAAAAAGCCGAAGGCTTCAGCTCAGAAGGGGCATCGCAAGCAAAGGAGGGCTTTAACAAATGCCTGGTTTTAGTCATGTATTTTAATCCCTCTGATTTCACTGGGATTTAAATGTTGGCTTAATTTATGCATGCTGAACTTTTAAAGTGCTTTATTGGATATGGGCCAAAAGAAACGGGTGCCTCTTGCAGCTTGCCCATCAGAACAGGAGTATTTCACCCTTACCACCACTGATTAGAACGATTAAAGCAGTTACTAAAAGCAGTGATGCAATAAGAAAATGCCTTTTCATCACCATTCCCTTTTTAAGAAGGGCTCCGAATGAGTTTTACTCCACAGAACCTACTGCCACAGGCAGTTTTCTCAGATGATTTGCACAGGTCCCTCTCCAGTCTGGTTCTGCGATGTCCTCTTTACCATCATCATGAACAGTCACATGATGGGTGTAGATCCGCAAAGGTTCATCAGTTCCCACTGAGGCTGGTAGCCTGTGGACCATCAGACCATGCACTGAACCTGAGAGCTGCTCAATGTACATTCAGGCTCTCTAGCAGCAGAAGCTTCTCCAATGCACCAGCTGATTGCCCACCGTTGTTTTAAACCGTGCCAGGAGACAGCTGCTCAGACATCAGCCTGCTGCTGCTGGAGCCCTTCCCGAGCCGCGAAGGACCGCACCTGCCAACAGACAAGCAGATACAGTTAGCAAGCTCCCTGCCTGGCTCTGGACAGCTTCTGAGGTTTAATATTGGATCCTTTCTCTACCAGCATTTCCCAAGGAAGCTGACAGAACGTTACTGAAACTCGTTTGGGTATCTTTGTGAGGTGATGGAGAAGGGTCACTGGGGTTTAGCCAGCAGTGACAGCGGGGATATCAGAAGCTGACACCTGTATAGGGCCAGGGTGCAGATACTTTTAACCTGAGCTGAAGCTCATGATTCAAATTTCCCTTTCTTTTCTGTTAAGGAAATTAATTTATTATATGCTTTGTTTTATAGAAATTTTTGGCTTTCTGAACTGGCAGCAGTAGAAGAATATAGCAACGACATATGCACAGATACATTGTTCTGTGGGAATCAGTTTATTATGCAGTAAGAAACAGAATAAGCTTTTATACAAATTAGGAAACTGTGACAAAGTATTAGATAAATACTACAGTACTAGCCCATGTCTCAGGTTATAAATTTTGATTTATAAGTCAATTGCACAGCATAGTTAATGCACAGGTACATCTCATTCATCAATAAATATCTCACTATTTAATACCCTCCAGGGGAAAGGAGAAAATCAGAAACTCAAGCTCATTTGCATATTACTTCAAGCACGTCTGTCATTCTGGGAATAACTCCATTAACACCCACATCTGCACATATATCCACCTTTCAGCACCGATGAGGATGAACACATCTAGTTATGAGCAGGTACAGCACCTCCCTCAGCGTGCAGCCCACACCCGCAGAGCCTGCCAGGCCCCACCAGAGGGCAGCACTCTGCCCTGAGCATTGAAACGCATTCATCTACCACATCCATGAAACAAGATTTTATTTTTGCTACCTACTCAATGAAAAGTGCTATGATAATTTTTCTAAAGTAAAAAATTACTTCATGATGAGGATATTAATGAAAGCAATAGTGCTTATCAGTATTACCAGGGCAGAGGCTATTACCCATATCTGAAAACTCCCCTGAATTGTAATTACCTCACACCCTGGTATTTTCATGCTTTCAAAGCATCACGACTTTTAAAGACTTGACAAAACATCAGCAGTCTCACACTTGTATGCAGATATACATAAGCAAGTACAGATTTGTCAGTATTCTGAAACAAACCCAAACATTAAAACCTCCTAATTTGTCTTGTTTGGCCAAACTACTCAACCTGAATATGCAGAACAGTTTGGTGAGCAAAACTGCCCTTTCTCCAACACACCTCAGTACATTTTGCATCATGTAGAAAGCTTGGCAGCTAGCCCAGACGAGGTCTACTTGTTCCCTTTGTTCAACAAAGCAATAAAGCACCACATGAAAGCAGCTCATTTGCCTTTCAGTAGAGGACCAGCTGTCTCTGAAGGTGCCTACGACTCCACCTCTAACAGCCAAGTTCTGGAGTTGAGAGGCTGAAGGACCTAGAAGACCAGCTGACTTCTGGCATCTAGTCTATGGAGAGAAAAACTCCACCTCTGGGCTCGAGAGCGAGCGCGCCCCTGAGGCTGCACACAAGGTGTCAGGTGGTGGCACAAAGCAAGTGTCCTGCACCCTCAGCAAACCACGTTTGAAGATGCTTTACCTTTTGTCAGTTTGAGCGTGCTGGAAGCTTTATCTTGTTCTTTTTTCACAGTTCTAGGGTACACTTTTAGCATTTTTACTTGAATCAACATAAGTACTTAGCCTAGAAAACAACTGAGTAGAGATTTTTTGCTTGTTTGCTTTTTAAAATCACCACAGCAAGGCAATCGCTGGTGTCCAGGAACACCACCCCTGTCCTTCAGCCTTTAGAACCCCAAAGTTTTAATTAATGTTGCTCTTTGTCCTGAAGCCCCCAAACTCCATAAGGTGGATAAGCAGTGTGGAGGTCCCCTGTTCAATAGGACACACTGGTCTCTTCTGAACACATCACAGCTACTGCTGTTCAGAGAATCTGAGATTGTCAGAGAGAAGGAATTCCAGTTCAGCAGTATCGTCAGTGGTCTCTACTGGTACATTATTCTTCTCCACAGGGGATGAGTAATTGCATGCTTCATGTCTTGAAGCTAATATCTTTGAAGTCCCATTGCAAGAACATGTCTCCTGTTGTCTGACACTGTCTGAGCAAATGTGGTTTGGATGGTAAACGCCCGGACAGAAATTTGGTTGGCAGTGACTAGGGACGTAGTACTTAGTTGCCACTGGCTTTGATTCTGTTTGATTATGAAAAGGATTATTAGCCATGCAGCAGGTCTGGAGACAGTTACTACTTTTGAATCCATGATGAAGGCCTAATTTAGCAATCAGGGGCTTCCCAACATTAACTTCCTTTCTTTCATCCATTGTGTCTTCTATTCCTGGATACTCATAGTGCAAGCAAACACTGAAGATCAAGTGTTCCTGCAAAAGAGGAAAGGGGGGGGGGAAACCCAAAAATTACACTTCCTCCCCAAATAAACATTACAGGAAACACTTAGAGAGGCACAGTCCACTGGAGAAACCTAACCCTTTTAGGAGCTAAAGGCATATGTTAGGCAAAGCTTGTTTACTGAGGGACTCTTTTGGTTAATACTTGCTTACCTGATAAGTGCTTTTTTCTAGAAGCACTTGTATTATACCAGCTGCCAAAAGCACTGAAGAAGAGATACCAAGTGATGTCCAGCACAGATGTTCAGGACACAAAGATACAGAGATAAACTTAACAGTGCCACAGTATGTGGAAGTGAGAACCTTTCAAAAACCACACTACCAAGAGCATAGGTTAGAATGGAAGGAGACGATACGTAACATTTTTATCTCCCACTAATGACTTTGTAGGATGCAGCTTTGCTTCAGGTCACATTCTTGTACTACAGGGCACAGGAATATCCCCATAGTGTTCAATAGATGATCTGCACAGAAATAAACACCTTGTCAAAGATGGGTCTAGAAAAAAACCAAAGTGTCTTGCACAATGGTATCAGGATTACATATGCATTGATTCCCTGGCTTTTATTTTTCAGCCTAATGTCACCAAATTGTGTTAATAGCCATTTTTTCTCTCCTGTGAACATGTTACTTAATACGCAGACAATACACAGCTACCTCAACACAACTGCAAAGCAACATGATTAATCTAAATTATCTGAACAAAAACATGAGAAATAATATGTATTAACCTTTAGTTTTTGCAGTGAACTTAGTCTGGTGTAGAGGCAGTGCTTGGGAAGGTCCTTTGATACTAAATAGCTCCCAGTTTCCTCAGGAGTTCCTTTATTGGCCTCTTTAGGATCCACATCCAAGTCCTGTTGGAAGAAAGAAATGAGAACTTAGCTGAAGGTACAGAACTTGTAGATCATACAATAGTTAGCAGTATTTTTTATAAAGTCAGCATTTTCTCCTTCTTAAAAGGAAAGAAAACATCAGTCTTGGATTACTCCCACTAGGTAATGAAACCACTGTTAGCACAGGCAGAAGGGGCTACATTTGAGTAGGTGATTCTTGCTGATGGCTTTTTTTTTTTACTTCTACTATAAAGTACAAAACTATAACACTAAACCCGTGGGCTAAAAATACATGTATTTATTATGCACATGAAGCATCAGAAAGTGTCATGTTTATTCTATCTAAAAGGTTTTCTGCCCCATGTCATCTTTCTCAGACATCAAAAAAAGTTTTTTTGCCCCAAGGAGCTTTCTCATGTACTCTTATCCTTCACATCTGGGATGAGCTGAGTAACATCAATGGAACTGGACAGGATCACCCAGGTGCAAAGAACTGTAACAAAAGAGCCTAAGAAACCTTGCCCTGCAAGGTAGACATGTCCTCAGCTCACACAAGAGTTACTGACATTTAACTTCTTTAATATAACAAATACTTGGTATTAGACAATGAAAACAAAGGAGACTTTGAAAAAGATGACCTCAGATTAATTTTCATGTATTTTAATATATATCCTAAATATGCATTAAAAAAAAAAAAAGTGTATCTGTACATGTAGGCACCTGATCTCCACAGCAGAGACCCATTTCATCACAAAAGGTGCAGTTTGACACGGACAGCTGAAATGCTGGGGTTTGAGCCCCGAATTAAGGTTGACATAGGGGTGACTCCCACAGCCCTTCATACAGAGGGGGTGAGTTTGCCTTTCAGCTCCCCCCAGGGTGCGGCCGGCCCTGGAGGGGCCACGAGGGAAATGGGCCCCCAGGGGCCCGATGAGCCCCAGGTGTCCTGCACTGAGTGACCAAAGGTCAGGGGTCTGCTGGGGGATAAAAGCTGGGACCACTTGCAGGAAGGGAGGAGAGTCTGTCTGTGGAGTGCACTTCACAGAGCTTCCTGCTTAAGGAAAGACCTCCTGACTCTCCTGGAGCTGGGCCCTGGTCAGTTCAGACCTTTGTGAACACAGGCTAAACGGGTGAGAGTTGCCATGTGGGCACCTTTATCCTATCTGTTTAACCCTGTGATCTGGCTGTTTCCCTTGCTGTCCATGGGCAGCCTTGGCTCACTGTTCATACCGCCTGTTGTGGGTCGAATGGTGTCTCTTCTGGGACTGTTGGGGTGGTGACAATTGTATGTGAGCTGGTTGACTTGTTTGTACCCCCGGCGGTCATTCATGGCATGACTTTCTTGTTGCCAATACACTCTGCTTATTGGTTTGTCTTTCTGCTGGTTGTAGCACTCTTGTTGGGCCTAGTCATTGGCAGAATAACAGCCCAGGCAGTTTTCAGCCTCAGTGGAGGGACTGCCGAGACACCGCCCGGAGCACTTACGAGGGCCAGGTCTGTGACGTAGGCTCTGCAGGCGGCTATTTCGGGTGGCTTCTTCACTATCCGCGTGTAGATGATCATGACATTGGAAAACTCGGCTGCAAACCCCAGCTGGATCTGGACGCCACATCTGAAGTCCAGATACATGCTTTCTGGAAGCTCTGCAAATAAATAACACATCATCACATTCCCAGTAAAACCCCGCAGGTGCATTTAGAGTCAGCAGATGGGAAAGGTGCAGGGCTCCTGCTCCTGCCCGCCCCCGGCTGGCACACTCGGCGCCTGGCTCCACTGCTGCCTCCCGGGCAGCGAGCAAGGCCCCAGCTCCTGACTGGCACAAAGCTCCCTGTCCCAGCAGGGGCACCTGGGCTAGCGGGGTCCTACAGCCCACGCACGCGGGATGCAGCTGCAGCCTAACGAGTCAGGTTCATTTTCTTCCTCTCACAGCCCGTGCACCCATTTACAAAGCCTAGCCCACAGCCTTTTTCTTTCATATTTTGTTTTTTTTCAATCCATGGGAATATATCTGGAAGAGCTCAAGGGTCAATGACACCATTCTGTGTCTATGCTTTGTGCCATTTTTCCTACTCCCACTGAAGCAGATTATTTAACTTTATCATAGACATACCTTTATACAAAGGTTATTCTCTTCCCAAATTCCAAACACATTCCCTTCTATGCATAGCTTAAAACAAACCACAAGATAACATTATGTCTTTATAACTTTTCCTTTCCATTTTAATTATTTAGCAAACAAGAATTAAGGGCTTGATTCCACAAATGAAAAGCTACATCTGTGAAGGAGTCTGCTTACATGACTACTTCACTTAAAAATGCCATCCCTGACCCCATGCCCAATCTGCTGAAGAAATGATGAAATACACTCTAACATGTTTAGGTGAAAAAGATAGAAAGGTCTTAAACTCCACCGCCCTTCTTAAAAGATATCTTGAAAGCCTGGAACTGACCTCACCCTTATTTTAGGACTTCTTAGTTGTATACATTGAAAACTCCTTTTCATCATGCACTTCTACCATACAGTTCACCCAGCTATTTTTAGGTGATGATTTTAGAATGAGATTAAGGATGTCTTAAAAGTTGTTAGACACAAATGGACTGCTGGGAGATTACCCTGCAAGGCAGATGTGATGTAAGTCTCCCCTACAGTGTTTGTGTGCTCTTAAACATAGTTACTCAGGATGAATTCTACACTTGTTCATTACAATCTTATGTAGAAGTCAACCCCAACACAGAAGTTTTCAAGATCTGAACGTACTAATGAAAACAGAGATACAAACTTGAATTTCTTCTGTTTTCACTCAATATCACAACTCACAGATTAGAGATGATGGAAGTACTCTCATTTTCCCCATCATGCCAGTATGATCATCTTTTAAAAGGAGACTGTACTATACCATGAGCTTTGGCCCATTGTAGGTTCCGTGCCAGGGACTCTGCAGAAGACGTGGTTTGCTGAACGGGATCAGTTAATGCCCTTTTCTCAGACAAACTGCTGCGGATCTCCAAAGCTTGCTTGCCTTTGGTAAGGTGACACTTGCCCATATCTAAAAATAAGATGCATATAGTTTCTTTCAAAATGAGTGCTGCTGGAATTGTGACTGAGCTGGGCACAGCACTGCAAGGCTGCGTGGCTGCTGTGGCTACGCCGGCATTCCGCAGGGACGCGTGGTTCCCGCGCTCGCTGCTCGGCTCTCCGTTCCCCTGAGGCTGAACCAGGGAGCCACACCTGTGCGTCTCCTCGTCAACACCCTCACGTCTTTCACACCCATTCAAGCAATCTCCAGAGGTCTTTCCCAATTTTAACCAGCCTGAGATTCAAATTTACTCCAATTTATTAGTGTCTCCCTATATTTCGTTCAATTACCTTTAAAGGTGATATTTTCAGATAGTTTTGCTGCACACAGAGTGAAAATCTCTGACCTGCAAAAGGAATACTGGAAAATTTCCATTTTTGAGTTCATAGAAAAATGAAATAAATGAAGGCTGTTTACGTGGAGCACTGTTAACGTGAACACTCCTTTGGAACACTTTCAAGTGTTATCAGTGCACCAATGTGCTCTCTAACACCCAGTGGCTGGTAATACTGACAACAGTGGTTGTCACGCTGCCTGAAAACCCCATCCTTCTCTCCCCTCTGAGTTCAGGAATGAGATAAGTAATAGGTCACATGTCAGAACATCTACAGCATGTGATGATGACCTGGCAGTACCTACAAAACAATAAGACTCAGTTGTATTTTACAGGACATTTGGGGAGGTGAAGAGAGAATGGGTGCTGGCAGAATTGTGGCACGTTCTTAGGAGGAAGCAGAGAGAAGTCTGAGAGTGTACAAACCCCCTTAACACCCAAAAGCAATGCCAGAAAGGATGAGGGGACAAAGAGGGTGAGAATATTTTTGGATATTTGTTCATTTGAAAATTTGTGAAAGTTCTAATGCAAGTTGAAAGACTGATTGGTCTGTGAGCACTGCAGAATGTGAGGTGGTGTCTGGTTGTCTTTGGGCTTTGAACAGGCTGACAGTGGGAGAGCTTGGGGTAAAAGCTGAAGGTGTAGCACACACACACTGCAGACACAGGACTGATGCTATGATGAATGGGTTATGGGGTTCTTTTCAGGAAATGTAGTGATAAAAACTAGAGCTCACTACAGCTGCAAGTAAAAGGGCAGTAAATCCTCAAATCCTTCCTTTTTATTTAGGTAATGGCAAAATTAAGTAGTACTGTAAACAAACAAGTCTTAATAAAAAAAGCACTCTAATTGCACCTGGCAGAAGAAGAAAAACACATCATTCTGTGTGGGAACAAAAGACAAACAACAACAAAAAATCAACTTCAGCCCTAGGCTTTGAAATAATCATCACAGTTTTACCATCTACGGATCGTGTTTCTTCAGGATAATTCTGAGATTATCTAATTCCTTCTGAACTTTTCACAGAAGCTTAATGGAAAGTTTCAGAGATAAGACTGAATTTTTTTTATGGGATCTAATCAAGCAACACACCGACTATAAGCAAAAAGACAGAGAATATATATAAGAATATATTCCAGACAAACAAGCAAAGGGTAACTAAGAGCCATTCCACTTCAACTTACATCCTTGGGGTACACTGGATCCCTATTGCCATCAGTTTGACAAATTCCACACATATTTCAGCTAGTCAACCAATCAGCTCTTCCCTTTATTCAGTAGGGCACTATCAGAAGCTCTGCCAGTTTAATCTTTGCATTTAATTTTCAACAGTCATCTGCTGACAGCAGAACCTCTCTGCATTTAGGAACCTCTTAGATTATTTTTCTTCTTTTTGGATGCCTGTTAGAAGACAGACTGACAAAAATCTGAAACCTGCAGTTGCACCAAGTACACTGGAAACCACAGCAGAATTTGGCTGATCAAGTACAACACCTACAAACAATAGTTTATATCTATCTATCTAAATACTGATTTAGATATCATAATTTTTTATATATATATATATATAAATGA
>NW_008581565.1:0-3216 GCF_000691845.1 Merops nubicus
CACCCCAGCCCAAACCAGTCACCCCCATCCGGAATCGACATTCGTACAAAAGCAAAGCCCAGCAGAGGAGCGATTCGCGCTCGGAACCCCTCGTCCCGTGTGCCTCCCTCCCCCCCCCTCCGGTGCTCATTAACCTAATAGAGCATCCACCTTGCGCACCCGCGGACACCGCGCGGTCCTTAACCACCCCAATTTATCCCTCGCCCTGCTTCCCCTCCCGCTTTGCTCGGCAAGGCCCCGGGAGAGGGGGCGGGAGCATGGGGGGGCTCCCTCCCGGGGCGACGTCGGGCACCTCCGCTCCGTTTTAACGGGGGCCACTATTATTTTAGCAGACGAGCCATCACGCCCACGGCATTAAGTGAAAGAGAACGCAGGGGAACAACCTGTGTAGTTTGTTTAAAATAATTCCCCCTCTCCCACAGCTTTGCCCCCTGAAAGCGAAGTGCTGCCGTGGGGCTTCGGCTCCCGATTTCCTAAAAACCGCGTTATTGGCAAGAGTTTTCCAGAGCCGCGAAAATCTGAACGCAAAAAAAAACACTACCAAGGTGAATTCCCAGCATGGGAAGCAAACGCGGAGTTGCGTTTGGATGTGGTCAGGGAAGTTTCTGAACGCTTTGGCGAGTGCTGTGCATTTCTGTGATTTTTTTGTTTGTTTGTTTGTTTTGTTTACTGTTTTAACGCCTCTGAAAGAGAAAAGAAGATCTTTGAGGGCTCTGTCCTTCCCCTATAATACCTGTAGCCTTCCCCGAAGTTGTAGACTTAAAAAAAATAGTGCCTTATGATGTATGAAAAATACTTAGTGAGTTAAATGGGTCAGAGATAACCTTCCCCTTTTTTTTAAAATTTGTTTTTATTTATTTTTATTTTTTTTCATGTTTTAAACATCTGTGATAGGAATGCGAGGAAATAAACAGGGAGAAGAGAATTATTTACTGCCAAACCAGAGCTAACTTCCACCTTTCTGGGCGTGGGCAGCACACGTATGATCATACATGATGCTTCCTCAGTGTGTGTGTAGCATCTCCGTTCTGGTCTTCCTGTCCCCTGCCACTTTCTCACCTTTTCAGCAACTTCTGGAGCCTGATGTGTTGTTTTTCTTTTTATTATTGTTTTTAATCTCCGCATTAGGCACACAGGTTCCCCATGCAGGTCAGGTCATTAGGAATGTTAACGTCGAGACAAAGAATTATAAACACGATCTCCAAGTCTCTCTCAATTCATTTCTTCAACCGTTTTATTCGGTTTAAGTGATGAAAAGTGACAGTTCTGAAATAGACAGCTTTTAAAAGTAATGAAGTCAGATGACGCTTTAACCTGTCGATTGCTATAAATCAACTTTGAAAAAGATGAATGAACAATATTATTTGCTGGCTTAACTAGGAGTTAATACAGTGCCGCGTTAGGAGCTGCGGGGAGCGGAGCCGGCGTTGGGTGCTGCCGCCCTTCCCCAGCCTCTCCCCGCCGCCAGAAATAACCGCGTTAAAGCGGCAAATATTCCACCTTGGGCACAAACCAGTGTCATTTTCACCGCTTTTATTACCGACCCTCGAAGGGAAAAAAAGGGGTATTTAAACGATCCCAAACATCCAGCTGGGAAAGGGAGGCATCTGCTATTTTCCTTTGGGTTGGACTTTTGTGGGTTGGTTTTGTTTGTGGTTTGGTTTTGGTTTTTGGGTTTGATGTTACTTTTTTTTATTTATTTATTTTTTATTTTTTTCCATTTTAGAGGCCTTCTGAGCACAAGTGTCGCGTTTACTGCTTTTTAAGGCCAAACCGATCCGAGTACTGAATCCACCACCTCCCCCAGACACTGCACGCAGGAGCGTTTTCAAAATAAATATGGGCCGTTTCCTCTCTTCTACCTCATTTATTTATTACCTGCATGCTGATGGGCACGGTGTAGGGGGTGGGGGGGGAAAAAAGAAGTAAAATAAAATAAAATAATAAAAAAGGAGGAATAACAGAGGAGGAAAAGGTGGATTCTTTTCGCGGAAAAAAAGGCGATTTTCGCTGGTGAAGCCTCTCTCTTTGCAAGTGCAAGTGCGGGCAGGACACCGCCTGTCCCTCCTGTCCCTTCCCGGGCTCGCCTGCAACCCGCAAAATATTGCAAAGGCAGTAATTAACGTTCCTTTCTAATGAATTATTATGGATGAATTAATGACTGTGATTACATGTGCACAGGGCTCGCTCCCGCAGGCTCCCCATGCGCCCTCCCCAAATCCTGCTCGGGTGCGGCGGCGGCACCGGAGCCGGACCCGGGACCGGGTAGGGAGGGGTTGGCTCTGCTCTTGGAAAATAGAAATAGCTTCTCGGATTTTTTCCAAACTTCTTTTTTTTTAAGTTGTGAAATGGTTTTGAAATTAGTTTTGAGTAGAAAAACAAACGGCAGGAACCCTACCTATGATATAGGGCCGGGATAGATTTTTTATTGACTTCCCCCCTCTCCCGGGCATTTTTTTTTCTTTCCTGAAGATAGTGTAAGTCAAAGCGCTTCTCTTCCTTTCCCAGCACTGTTAACTTTCCTTGATTTTCCCAATTCTCGCTTTTTTTCCCCCCAAAAAAGTGTGGAGGGCAGAGGTGCGCACTCGAGCCCGGCGCTCGGCGAGGACCAGCGACCACAGCCGCGGTCCTCAGGCTGGGCAGCGGGGAAAGGTGTGACCCGGGCTGCTCCTACAAAACATTATCGATTTTAAGCAGGTGTCAGCGCCCTCAGCCCCTCCCGGGAAACGTCAGAACAGAGAACTTCAGCGAGAAGTTTCTCTACTACTTTTAAGGTGACCTTTGGGAAAGTTTCCGCACTTTCTCTTTTACTGCTCAAGGACTTTATTTGAAGTTACTTGGCTGACTACACTTTCACCAAAGCTGAACCTGTCTTTTACATTGCTCTTCTCAAGTCTCTTTACCCTTGAAAAAGATTGAGACGCAAATACATTTTTCTTCCTTTTTTTTTTTTTCTTTATTATTTCAAATTGTTCCATCTGCATGAAGCCGTTTCTCTCGGTAAAAGAAAAGATAACCTGGCTCTCTAGAAGGGCTTGGAAGAAAAGTAAAACACTTCCATACCTGTTGCAAATACTTTCGTGCAGATTTCCCCGTTAATCCCCCGTCCCCCCCGGTTTAAATCATCAGCTGGTGACTGCGGACCGAGGTTGGGTCCGATGCGACCCGGCTGACGGCGCTGCCAGCCAAACTCAGCGATTTGTGCGTGGGTGCCGG
>NW_008581566.1:0-282 GCF_000691845.1 Merops nubicus
GGCCTCTGTGCTGAGGGGTGGTGGTGTTGGGGTGAGCTGGGGGGTTGGTGGGGCAGGTGTGGTTCTCCCAGATCCTGGCAGATGTTGGAAGCACAGTGCGGTGCCCATCTCTGTGGGGCCACCTGAGCAGAGCTGCCCCCCTCACAGGTGCCATCATGATGGAGAAGCCCAATGTGCGGTGGAGTGACGTGGCCGGCCTGGAGGGAGCCAAGGAGGCCCTGAAGGAAGCCGTGATCCTGCCCATCAAGTTCCCGCACTTGTTTACCGGTGAGGGTTACGGCA
>NW_008581566.1:361-944 GCF_000691845.1 Merops nubicus
GGCTGTGTTGGCGTCAGCTGTGACCCCGCTTGCCTCTGTCGCAGGGAAGCGCACGCCGTGGCGAGGGATCCTGCTCTTCGGGCCCCCCGGCACCGGCAAGTCCTACTTGTCCAAGGCTGTGGCCACTGAAGCAAACAACTCCACCTTCTTCTCTGTGTCGTCCTCCGACCTGATGTCGAAGTGGCTGGGAGAGAGCGAGAAGTGAGCTGGTGGCAGGGACGGGTGGCCGCTGCAGGCCGGCTCCTGGTGCCCCCACCGGCTGTGCGGGCACGGCAGCGGTGAACGCCGGTGACAGGTCCCAGGGGAGAGCAGGGGCTCTCCCGAAACTTGGCCCATCTCCCAGCATGGCACTGGGTGCCAGGGTGGTGGGAAGAGCCGACGGCACACAGGGCTCCTTGCCCTGGGGTGCTCTGTGTGGCACTAGAAGTCCCTGACCCTGTCCCCTGCCTTTGCTCCCAGGCTGGTGAAGAACCTCTTTGAGCTGGCGAGGCAGCACAAACCCTCCATCATCTTCATCGACGAGGTGGACTCGCTGTGCGGCTCCCGCAACGAGAACGAGAGCGAGGCGGCGCGGCGCATCAAG
>NW_008581567.1:0-672 GCF_000691845.1 Merops nubicus
ACCTGGGCATGCGGCAGGGCGGGGGAGCGGCCGCGGGGACGTGCTCCAGGTCGGTGATGTGCATGAAGGGCCGATGGAAGTAGTGGAGCTGGAGGATGCAGGCCAGGAGGAAGAAGCCTGGGATGAGGGTGCTGGAGAAGAGCTCGGAGACGCTGAACTGCTCCAGGCCCAGGTCACCCAGCCTGGACAGAGAGGGGATGTTCGTCACAGGGCTGCGGCCAGCCCGCCCTGCATGGGCTCCAGCCCAGCCGCCCCCTCCCCGTGCCTCAGTTTCCCCATGTGCAATGCGCCCGTTGGCCATGCCCTGGTGCCACCGTGGGGCTGGCAGCAGCACAGAGCCCGTGGTGTTGGGTCAGGGGCACTCACTGCTCGTCGGTGAGGCCCGTCACGTTCTTCCAGTACGTGGGGAAGTCCTCGAACTGGAAGGTGTAGATGGCAATGAGCACCAGCATGGTGTAGGCCACCACCAGCCACCAGAAGCACTTCAGCACCTTGCGCCACAAGCTGTAGTAGACCTGTGGGGACAGGGATGTCAACGGGGCCACCCAGGGACAGGGAATCACAGAATCCTTTTGGCTGGAAAAGACCTTTCAGATCATAGAGTCCAACTGTTCCCCCAGCACTGCCAGGTTCTCACTCCCCCGTGTCCCTCACACCACATCTCCACGCCCT
>NW_008581567.1:916-1271 GCF_000691845.1 Merops nubicus
TCCTCCCCTGAGCCGCTCCTCCAGCCTCAGCACCCTGCCCCAGCCTGGAGCGCTGCAGGGAGGGTGCCCAGCGCCCATACCTGGAAGAGGGTGAGGCAGAGGAGGAAGAGGAACATGTAGACGATCTTGTAGACGACGAGGCGCCCGGCGAAGCTCACCACGATGAACATGCCAGCACAGACACAGATCCAGTACTTGGCATAGAAATCCCTCACCAGGGCCCCCAGCGCCTTCAGCACGTCCCGCTGCCTGCTGGGCTCTGCAGGGCGGGCAGGGGGCTGCAGCCAGCAGGGCGGGGGGCACACGCCAGTCCCCCCAACCCCAGCTGCCCACAGCCTCCCGGGGCCCACGACCC
>NW_008581567.1:1617-1927 GCF_000691845.1 Merops nubicus
TGAGCAGGAGCGGCGGGGACACGGGGTGAGCGGGCACAGCCGGGTGCCAGCGGGGACAGGGACGGGGACACCGGGCCTCACCTTAGCCCCCAGGTCCAAGCAGGGGTATTTGGGGTGCACCAGCCCCAGCTGCTCGAGGCTCATGAAGCCGAGGCGGGTGGGCAGCTCGGGGGCCAGGTCCATGCACCAGACGTACTGGAGGCTGCAGAGGGCGATGCCATAGAGGAGCAGGAAGGGCGAGCAGAGCATGGCAAAGTGGTGGCGGCTCCGCACCATCCAGATGAGGCACGCCCACAGCAGCAGCACGAAG
>NW_008581568.1:0-399 GCF_000691845.1 Merops nubicus
GCCATGCTGACATCATGCCTGTGGCAGTAGGGGGGCAGGGCCGGTTTCCTGGCCAAGGGTTTCAGGGTTCAGGACGTGCGAGCCGTGGTTGCTGTCCAGAGTCCTTGTTCTTTCCTTGTAACCTCTGTTATATATTTTTATACCTATTGTTACTGCTGTTGTTTACTGTTCCTTCTGCCTTGTTATATTAAATTCTCCGTATCACAACCAACAGGGGTTTTTCCTTGCTTTGACTGCTTCTGCAATAGCCAGCATCCAAGGAGGACTCCATCCATTCTGCCTTTGATCCTGAGCCGTGTGTTCCTGAACTGAGTTCCAAAATCCAGCTCCTGTACCGAGTTGCCATCTGCTGCTGCGTCCAGCCTAGGACTTTTCCCTGGGGCCTGCTCCCCAGCCTCA
>NW_008581568.1:570-794 GCF_000691845.1 Merops nubicus
TCCCTTCAGGGGATAGAAGGGGGATTAACAGAGAGCATCTGTCACCTGTCTGTGGGAGGCCCTGACCTTGAACTTTGAAAGATTTATTGGTGCCAAACGGGGGGCACGAGCTGAGCTCTGATAAATTGCCTGAATTTGCCTGAAATTCCAGTACACTCAGTTAAGAGAATATCACCTTTTTTTTTTCTGAGATCTTTTAAGGTTTGGAAATTTAAACAGAGCAT
>NW_008581569.1:0-402 GCF_000691845.1 Merops nubicus
AAGTCCTGCCCGTGACTCAATTTCCCTTGCCTCTGGGAGGGGCATTTCTTTGGGGTTTGTTTTTGTAGTGGTTTATTTGATGGGGAACGCACAGGGTGAAATCTGCCCCCGAGGCTTGTGTCCCTGAGCTGAAGAAAAGGCTTGCTTCTCCTCATGGCTTTTGGTGCATGTTGGCGTGCCCCTTTTGCAGCACCCCTCCATCACCCTACTGGCTTTCGCTTGGAAATGGGTTTGTTTTGCAGTTTTATCGCAGTGAAAAATTTCAGGAGGAAAAAAGCACGTTGGAAATCTTCAACAGGTAACCAGCTGGTGAAGACCCATTGGTCTTCCACCCTTCCACTAGTACCTGGGGCCAGGAGTGGTTTGGGGTCCCCCTGGGACCCGGTGGAGGCCCCGGCTGAT
>NW_008581569.1:433-1001 GCF_000691845.1 Merops nubicus
TCAAGGCTGGAGCCCTGAGGCAGACCCGGCGTTTCCCTCACTGCTGGGCATAATAGCTGTGCAGAGATAAGGGCCATGTGCTCTAGCTGTGCGCAGCACCCACGCAGCACTGCTCTGAGAGTCCTGGAACAACAGACTGCTGTGCAGCCTGACAGGAATAGACGGGGTTGCAGCCCCCCTCTGCAACCCTTCCACAACAAACCAATCCTTGCCCACAACCTGGCACACCTCTCTGACCCCACTATAACAACGGGCTACCTGCTGCGTTCCTGGCCTATCTCTGCAACCTCTCAGTAACACGCCCGTGAGTCATCTCACCTCCTGTGCAACCCTGCAGTAATAAACTGATGTTTTCCTTCATCCCAGCCCTCCTGTGCAACCCTGCAATAACAGACTGTGCAAGAGGTGGAGGCCACGTGTGGGGGGAGTGTTCCCAGCCCTGTACCCGCACCAGCTCCTGGCGTGCTGCGGGTGTTGTGCTCAGCTGTGGTTGAGGCTCAGTGCCCACATCGCCTGAGGAGTAGCCCAGCGCGGCACATCTGCTGGTGGCCTGGGCTGCCGCCTTACC
>NW_008581569.1:1104-1352 GCF_000691845.1 Merops nubicus
GTGTTACAGCCCCCCCAGCCTGTTCACATCTGCCCTTAGCTTGTGGTTTTTGGGAGCCTGGGGACGTAGGAGGGGCTGATCCTGAGCAGAGAGAGTTTTCTCCACCCAGCTTCTCACTTTCTCCTATGCTCCTCCCCGCTCGCACTCTGCAGTCCGTGTGATGCCGAGCATCTTGCGGGATCATCCCCTCTGGAAGGAGCGGCGCTGGGCGGGCTGCAGCAAGCGTTTGGCCCGGGGTCCTCCCCCGG
>NW_008581570.1:0-325 GCF_000691845.1 Merops nubicus
CTGCGCGTCGCTACCGGCCTTGTGCTCGGCAGCTTTCCTCCGAGGAGAAGGGGTGACCTGAGCACTGACCCCACCGCGCTCCTGTCACCAGGGAGGTCACAGAACTGCCAAGGGAAACTGTCAGTAAACCGGCCCAGCAAAAGCAATGTCGTCCTCCCATCAAGTGCCTGGAGCTTTGGTTTGATAAATTAATTAGCAAAACGTGGATGGATTTGTCTGGGCCTGGCTCAGGGGTGTCCGCACCTCTCAGCAGGGCAGAGCTGGTGCTGCCACGTCCGTCAACCCCAGTGCCAGGCATGCGTGGTGCCCGGCCGCGCTGCTCCAG
>NW_008581570.1:356-890 GCF_000691845.1 Merops nubicus
GGTGAGCAAAACCCTGGAGTGTCAGTGGGGCAACGAACCCCGCTGAGATGCAGGGAAAGAAACCAGCTGGGGTCTGCGGTGGGTGCTGGGGACCGGCGGGTGTCGGTGAGGCTCTGCCAGGCCATGGCCAGAGCAGGGCCTGGGCGAGCACGTCATGTAGCTGTGGCTCCTGGGAGTGTCCCCTGGGGAGCGTGGCTGTTCCCCTGACGCTTCACCTGCAGTTCTGCCAGGGGAAAGCTTTCGCTCCGGTGTGCATTCCCCCCGTGGCATCGGCCTCGGGCTGTCCCGGCCGCGGTGCCTGTGGCCGCGGTTTGTTTGCACAATCCAGCCAGACCTGGCTCTCGCCCTCCGCCGGGCGCGCGCAGCCAAGGAAGGCTCCAGGCGCTGAGTGGTGTTGTGAGAAGTTTTCATGCTACAGGTTTAGCACAAGCAAACATGCCAAGAAGCTGAGGTCTGCTTACCCCACTTTCCTGCTCTGCTATTTCAGCCTCGGCCACCGCTGCTGATAACCCCTGGGCGACGTCCAGGCGCCGC
>NW_008581571.1:0-2487 GCF_000691845.1 Merops nubicus
AAAAAAAAAAGAAGATAAAATCTGAAGTTTGGAAAAATGTATCTCTGGTTTTTGATATACAAGTAGAAAAAAAAAATAAGTGTAGGTATGCTTACAGAGTCTAACGGCTAACAGAGCAAATAGTTTTGGCAAATTTAGGCAGAAAGATGGTGCATGAATTTAGGTGACATTAAGAGAGTTTAGGCAGAACCTCATCTGGAAAGGCTGGTGATGAAATGTTCCACTAGCACCTGTCATTTTAATTACCAGATTTAATGAGGAAATGCAGGCAGAGAAGAAAGGCTGGCTCCCTGGTGACTCCTGGTAATTTTTTTTCTGTAGGAAGAGTTTGCAATCTAGTGCACTAGTGTGATTCCATCTGTTTAATACTGATTTAGAAATTCATCAGAACTCATTCTTAAAGGTTTGGTCAGGAATCTTATTGAATATTTGGAGGAATTATTTCAATAAACACATGGGAGAATGGCCTCCAGGTCATTTCCACAGGCTGTCTGGAAGCCTGTAAGCGTGTCACCCTTACTTCTTGAATGCTTTTCATTCTCATGAATAACTTCATTAGGTTTACAGAAATGCCATATTCTTGGGAAACTGATATTATAAGCAGGATAAATTGTGTGCAGAGAGATTCTGGAGAGTGATTGGAATTAGGTATAACAGATGTCACATTAACATTTGGCTGTTGAGATGACAGATGAATGTTTGCAGTGTGGAAGCATTAGGCAAGTTGATAATGGGCTTTCTAACGCTTGCTGCTGTCGTTTCATATTGCTGGACTAAAAAAAGCACCCTGACTGAATATAGCAGAGAAATAGAGAGGAAGCGTATATTACATTCAGCAGTATTCCATGGTATTCAGTAATATTCACTCCAGTTCAGCATCTCATATACTTCTCTATTCAGCACATACTAGCATATTACAACCATGTTCAAGTTACAATTAAATTACTGATTTTTTTTTTTTTTTTCTACAGAGAAGGGGAAAAAAATGCCCTAGGAAGCCTTTATTTTCTGCTATAAGACTCCTTTGTAAGTAAGTACAGATACAAACCCAGTGCAAACTCAAACCGAAATAAAATATGAAAAAATGTTTATAAATCCTCTGTCATTCAACAGGTACTCATGCAAAGAAGACGTGAGGAACTACAGGGCAGCTGGTGTCACCTCTGTGCCTGGCAGGATGATGGAGCAAATCTTCCTGGAAACTATGCCAGAACACATGGAAAATAAGGAGGTTGTTGGTGACAGTCAACATTGCTTCAACAAGGGCAAATCATGCCTGACAAATTTGGTGGCGTTCTATGGCAGGGTTATAGTGTTGGTAGATAAGAGGAAAGCAGTTAATGTGCTAAGCATTTGGCACTATCCCACAGGAAATCCTTTTCTCTAAATTGATGACAATTAATAATAGGACAGGGGGTAATGACTTTAAAGTGAAAGAGGGTAGGTTTAGATCAGATATAAGGAAGAAGCTCTTCACTGTGAAGATGGTGAGGCACTAGAACAGGTTGCCTAGAGAAGTTGTGGATGATCCATCCCCAGAAGTGATCAAGGCCAGGCTGGATTAGGTTTTGAGAAACTTAGTCTAATGAAAGGTGTCCCAGTCCCTAGCAGGGGGCATGGTACTAGATGATCTTTAAGGGCCCTTCTAAATCATGCTGTGATTGTACAATTCAGTGTTTTAAAAGATACGTCTGACACTTCGTTAGGCTGCTGTCTAGATTAGCCTTAGGTTCTTGCAATTAGGCATAAACCTAAGAAAGTGATTCAGTCAAGTCGAGCAGCTTGTTCTTGTATCCTTGAAGATTCAGTTGGTAAGCTTTGTAAAGCTGCTAAGTATGTGATATCCTGGTATGGACTGGCATCTGTAAGTTTTGCTGTGACTACAGACTTCTGTGATAACTCAGGCAGCTATCAAAAGCAAAAATTCACTGGAATTCCTCATTATCTAATAAAGTACTCAATTTTTCTAGAGAAAAGCTCATCCAAATACAACTGATCCACAGTAAGGAAAACCCTAGATCACTTTTTAAATAGTTTTTCCTTAAACTAGAATGCTGCAACATTTTATATACAGACCTTCATGACTTAAATCAGCCTTGTGTAACTGCAGGTTCACTTTCCTTGTGGACATGCCCTGAGAACAATGGGGAAGGAAGGCACCCAGAGTATTCACCAGCAGGTTGCTGCCACCAGATGGAAAGGTCCCAACCTATAAGAGAGCTCTGTCTAACAACGAAGCTTTTGAGGCCAAATAAGACTCTGTCAAAATATGGAAAAAGCATCTAAAGTGAATGTATATTCCTTCTACTGAATTTTACTTACTGGATCACTTCCTCTGTACTGACTCTTTCATTTCTCAGCTTCTCCTTTTCTGGGTATTTTTGGGTCTTACTGAGTTTTGATCCTTCTGCATGTTATCACTTATCTACTTTGTATTTGCCTGACTTAACCACCCAGAATTAATCCCATATTGGCAAGGCCACTCAA
>NW_008581572.1:0-930 GCF_000691845.1 Merops nubicus
TTACCCACTGGATTTCCAGAGGACAAAGGAAAGGCTACCACATATTTTCTACGAAATCACTGCTTCATCTGGACTGCTCCCACCACCCTAACTACAGAGTGTCAGGTTGTATTCTGACTCTGTGGTTTTCCTTTGTATTATTGTATTTATTTTATTTTTTCCTATTAAATTGTATTTCTGACTTGGAGTCTCTCACTGGTTTGCTTTCAAACTATTACAAGTCCGCAGCGAAACAGCTCCCTGTCACCGAGAAAGACAGAAAACAGAGGAGAATCGTTTCAATTTTCACACTTAGGTCTTTTGGTTTTAGCAAAAGGGACTACTGAAGGTGGTTTGATTTGTGCCCAAGTCAATAATTGGGTTACAGGAAATGTAGCGAGGGTAGGCTGACCCTGGGCTTTGCACCCTTACCAATGATGTCAGGTGCATTTTATTGAAATTCCCTGAGCAGGAAGACTTAAATATCTTTTGGTTATATATATTTCAAACAATATGTGGCCAGAATACTGTCTTTTGTAAAATCTCTTTGGCAGGAAGCTCAGTTGGCACAGAACCAGCTTCTATGAGGACCTCCTCTTTTTCAACTCTCCAGTGACTGGTGGGGTCTGTATACAGAGAGCTGTTTTTATACATCTACTTATAACACTTGGTAGGAACTTGTTGCAGTGCGCCTCCTGGAGACAGAGGTTTCTATTACCTCTTTGTCTCCAAACATGGGCATACATCCAGAATTTTCCATCTTTTCCAGGTCGTGGTTGGCTTAGCTACCACAAGACCAATCCCCTAACACCCATTGCACCCCTGACATGTAGGTATCCCATCCGTATATCCTTACAGGACAATGCCTTTTGTAAACCCACCTATCTACCTGTTAAAAACCTGTGGCCCCAAGGCCACAAGCTTTTTCACTTCTCCCCCTGGGGTGGGTGC
>NW_008581573.1:0-1405 GCF_000691845.1 Merops nubicus
AGGTCCACCCCATGTGCACCTTGCCCCCTGTGCTCGCCGTTGCTGGGATCCGGCCGCTTTGTTTTCTTTGCTGATTTTGTTTTTTTTCCTGGTTTTCTTGTCCCTGTGGCTGGGGTGTGGAGCTCGGCCCCATCTGTCTGTCTGTCCCACTGACCTTTGGAGCCACTAGCCACTCCCTGCTGGCCAGGCTCCACTGGCACCCAAGGCGTCTGCCTGAGGAGCGGGGTGGTGGAGAACCGTGAGGTGTCTGTCGACGTCACCGCGCTCTGTCTGCCTGTCAGCCAGTTGCCACCAACCCACACGGCCATCTGCTCCTCTCAGCTGGCTACCACGTCAATTTATCCATCCATCCATCTCCATCCATCTCCATCCATCTCCATCCATCTCCATCCATATGTCCAACCATCGATCACCTCCATCTGTCCATCTCTCTCCCTCCTTTGGCTTTGGGTTATTGATTATGGCTTGGGGTCTACACGAGGGCCTCTCTGTGAGCAGACCCTGCTCCACCAGGTGCTCAGCATGCTGTGTGGAGAACGTGGGCACACCTGAGTCGCATGTGGGATGGGTGGGGGTCCCTGTGCAGCCCCCAACATGTCTCCATCCAACTCAAACATCTCCATCCAATCTTGATGGCTCTACCTAGCTCCCAGCATCTCCAGCTGACCCCAGACCTCTCCAAGGTCACACACTGTAAAGGTCTTCTCCAACCTAAACAATTCCATGATTCTCTGATCATACAAACAGTTTTTTTCCCCCTAGTTTTCCAGCAGAAACCCAAAGCTGACATCAAACCCCACCCCCCATGGACCTGAGCACCCGACGAGCTGCTTCTCAATGGGTTAATTAATCTTTCTGCTAATTAAAAAACAACCCACCAGCTTTGACGTCACCACTGTGGCCTTCACCTTTGCCACTGATTTGCAGCTGGCAGGCTGTAAAATCGTCACGAGGATCAAGTGGTGGTTTGTTTTTGGCAGCTGCTGGAGATGTTTGGGGTCAGTGGCTGGAGGATTCAGGGGAAAGGTGCCACTGCCATCTTTTGGTCCAGAAGCTTTTGCAGTTCTTGAGGTTGTGGGGTTGGTGGCACCGCAGTTAAAGGGCCACCACAGAGAGGGGACATTGGCCCCGGGGTAAGGTGGTGGGACCTGAGGTGGACTCTGGCCATCCTCACCAGCAAGGTCCCATCTTGGGGATGACTTGAAGGAGCTTATTTAGGGAAGAGGGAGATGGTCCTTTGCCCCCAGCGTCGTGCCCACCACCCTGTCCCCACAGTCATGTTCTTGTGGCTTGATGCCACCTGCCTGTGAGGAACACGTGGCTGGTGAAAGGCTGCTGGTTGGGGCTTGTGGTCCCCTCCTCACCCAGGGCCACCAACCCCCTGGGCACAACGTCCCCATCGCTC
>NW_008581573.1:1433-1640 GCF_000691845.1 Merops nubicus
GAGGGGGGCCCCCCCCAGCAGCCGTAGAGTCACTTTCAGTCGCCCTCGGGGAGGGAATGAGGTGAGGTCACCTCCCCCAGCCCAGGTGCCGTGCCTGGTTCCCAGAGGGGAGTGGCAGACACGGGGAAATCCCCTCGGGGGGCTCATTTGGGGCACAACCCGCGTCACACCCGTGTTCCCAAAAGGAGTGGGACGCTGGGCAGGGAG
>NW_008581574.1:0-270 GCF_000691845.1 Merops nubicus
ACATCTGAACACAAATTCACCAGTTAGTTCTATTTCTATTTTCAACATGTGAAATCAGAAGGACTCTTAGGTCATATTGGTTACCAAGGATGTACACTTACTGGGATATTCCTATTTATTCATAAACGCTCCCAACCTTTATTTTGAAGTAGCTTTCTGAAGTAAGCGTGTAAAGATCTTTCAGATAAATAGGGCTTGGCTTATTTTTGGCAGGTCTTGGCTGCCGATCATACCCACACCTCACACCATTGCTTGGTGGGGCCAAGGAAT
>NW_008581574.1:306-1678 GCF_000691845.1 Merops nubicus
TTTATATTTCACCAGTCTTTGAAAGGCTCTTTGCAGGTCCAGATTACCTTCCAATTGTATAGACAGGCTGTACACAAGGGATGTCAGGCAAAGTAGATCCATATTTTGAATACAGCACAATCCTGTTTTGCTTTTTTTTTTTTATCATTTGGGTTTTTTCTCCTTTTTGTTTGCACTATTAAAAAACAACTAACTGCTTCAGGTTTAAGGCTTGTCCCAAAGTGGGTCTCTGAGTGAGTGTTTACGTTCAGCAGAGCTCCTGGAGCTCACATACCAGATATTGGTGGCTTCTGGAGGTTGTTTACTGGCCCAGGGAGTGGGCAGACAGGAATGCTGCTCCTGCCCAGGGCTGGGAATAGCTGCTGGGGCCACGGAGCATGGGAAGCCTGCGGATCACCCCGAGCCAGCAGCCAGGGCAACAGTCTGCTGGAAAGGGCCCAAGCGGCTCGGCGTGACACTTGGAAAATCTCGAGTGGTGCTGGCTGGGAGAAGGAAGCTCCTGGCTGGGCTGGGAGAGGGTTGGGTCCCCCCGAGCCAGGCAGGAGCTGCAGCCAGGGGGTTGTTCTCTGCCAGGCTGCCCCGTGCCCACGGCAGCAGGGGTGGGTGTGAGCTGGGGATGCCATCCAGAGCCCGTGCCCTGATCCCTTTCCTTTTCCCCAACACTATATACCTTGTTACCACTGCTCTTGGCTGTTCCCATTAAATTCTCCTTATCTCAACCCTGGGGGTTTCTATTTTTCTCTTTTTCTCCCTGCCATTCTGGGGGTGGGGGGTGAGTGAGTGGCCCCGTGGTGCCCGGCTCTCCCCTGGGGCTGAGCCCCCACAGAAGCAAACAGGGAGGTTTAAGCATCGCCCTTGCAGCATGGGGCTGAAGCTGGGTTATCCCCGGGTGCTTTGTGGGTGTGTGGTAAGAGGAGGTGTAAAGGAGTAGGTGTAAAATTGTCCAAATCTCCTGCCCTCTGTAGGTGCCCATTTGGTAGCCAGCCCATCTCTCATCTCTTCACTTGCTGAAGCCCACAGGGTGCTTCCTCTTTGGCTGTGTCCCTTAGGATCATAGAATCACTCTGGTTGGAAGAGAGCTTCAAGACCATCAAGTCCAACCATTAACCCAGCACTGCCAGGTCACCACTAAACGATGTCCCTAATCACCACACCTACATGTCTTCTAAATATCTCCAGGGGTGGTGACTCCATCGCTTCCGGGTGGGGGCCCCCCCCCCCCCCCGGGGCCAGCCCCTTCCAGTGCCTCACCACTCTCTCAAGGAAGAAATTCCTCCTAATATCCAATCAAATCCTCCCTTGGCACAATTTGAGGCCATTTCTTCTCATCCCATCATCAGTGATCGGGAGAAGGGACCAACACCAGCCTCAC
>NW_008581575.1:0-227 GCF_000691845.1 Merops nubicus
CTTTCTCCCTTTCTTTCTCCCTTTCCTCCTTTCTCGCTTTCCCCCTTTCCTTCACCCACCATTTCTTAGTAGAACACTCTCAGTTCAGTGGCTGAGTGCTGCAGTCTCCCCATGGCACAGGGGTTACAGTGAGGGGGCAGGGAGGGGATCCTGCCCCTCTGCCAGCTCTGGGAGACCCCCCTGCAGTGCTGGGGCAGCTCTGGAGTCCTCAGCACAGCAGAGCCAGG
>NW_008581575.1:258-4909 GCF_000691845.1 Merops nubicus
AGGGCCAGAGGAGCCCCAGCAATGCCCTGAGGGGGGAACCCCTCTGCTGGGAGCCCAGCAGGAGAGAGCTGGGCTGGGGCAGCTGAGAGGAGAAGGCTCCAGCTGGGGAGACCTGCTGGGGGCTGACAGGGGGCTGGCAGAAAGCTGGGGAGAGACTTTGGAGCAGGAGCTGTTGGGACAGGACAAGGGGGGATGGTTTGAAACTCAAAGAGGGAGATTGAGACTAGAGAGAAGGAAGAAATGTTTGCTGCTGAGGGTGGTGAGCCCCTGGCCCAGGCTGCCCAGAGAGGTGGTCACTGCCCCATCCCTGGAACCATCCCAGGTGAGGTTGGATGATGCTCTGAGCACCCTGCTCTAGCTGGGGATGTCCCTGCTCCCTGCAGGGGGGTTGGACAGATAACATTGAAAGGTCCCTTCCAACCCAAACCGGTCTGTCATTCTATGACTCTGTGATCTGTGATTCTGTGTTTCTGTGTGTGGTGGTGGTGGGGAGCCTTCCCCAAGCCACCATGCTTTGGGAGTTTGCACTGCTAAAAGTTCAGACCAGCAGTTAAGTTTCCAAAGTGTATGCCTACACTTAACAGTGTTCTCAAACGCAAATAAAAAATAAGTAAAAAAAGCCATTTCTATTCGTGACCTGACATCTGGTGGAGATTCTCGTGGCGTTTTTTTTTTGACTAAAATTTCAGCTGTTTCCTGCGGCTGAGTCAGGACTTTTTATGTTCTTGCACCATCTTGTGGTGAGCGTTCATGACGTCTGGATATCACACAATGATAGAATCACTTAAGTTAGAAAAAACCTCCAAGATAGATCACGAGCATCTTTCTTTTATCTAGGTAATAACAAAAGGGACCTTCCCATGAAATTGGGGTACGGTGTGTGCTCGTTTAGCCCCCCTGTCACCACATTCCTGCCTTTTGCCAATCCATCTCCAGCTGCACAGCTTCAGTTTGGAGCAACTTTTGAGGGCTGCAGCCGTGGCTGAGCCTTTCTCAATGTTTTTGGTTTTTTTTTTTGCCAAACAGAGAACTGAGTTCACTGAAATTACTGGGACATTTGGATGCCCTTGGAATGCAAAATCCCGAAGTCTTTGAAGCTCTCTAATTTCCATATATTGCTATGCTGTTGTTCTAAGTTAATTACAAAATATCCTGAGTGATCAGATGTGCTAATTTACATGAAAGTTGACCTAGTTTTGAAGACTAATTCTAAATTCTTCTTAAAGCACAGTGAAAAAAGAAAGAAACAAATTCATACTCCCTTTGCATTTATATACATGTATGCACATGCATCTCTGAGCTGAGATCTGCTCTTGTATGAAATAGTCACCTTCCTTTTCTCAGTGCCCTAACCAGGAAACTTGCATCTGCTTGGTTTTGTTTTCCTGTTTTGCTTTGTTTTGTTTGTTTTTTTTAAATCTATCCCTATTATCTCTTCCCTAAAATGTCAGTCTCTTTCCTGCAGCCCTTCACCTCCTTTAGGCAGAGCAGACTGGATTTGGAACAGCATTTTCCATGTTGCATCTTGTTGGCTATCGTGGCTACACCTATAAACTCCTAAATCAGAAGATTTTGTTAACAAATCTGGCAATATTTGCTGTGTTAAGGGGACAGATTCAGGTGAGGGGAGATGCTCGTCTACAGCAGACACTTCTAGACATCATGACTTCGGAAAAGAGCTTTGAGTTCACCAAAACAGCCCAGAAATCAGCAGACTAAATTATTTAGTTCTGCAGAACGATGTTGTACGTGTGTGTATTCATGCACTACATTTTTGTCCTCGTAATTTATACGTTTTGTGCCATCTTGTGGCAAATGGGGTGAACAGCCTGATCTGCCTGTTCCATTCATTCCTCCAAACCTGGCGTTCATCCGTGAAGACTTTGTGTCAAAATAAAGTATTTTTTAAAAAAAAAAAAACCCGAATCCTGCTTTTATATAAATGGAGAACATGCTATGAAATAGGTATTTAGCAGTTACTTTCAGATTTTTAGTTAACTGGAAATATTAGCTAAGTTGCAGGAGTTTTTATTTTTTTTTAGGTGAACTGTCCTTTAGTTAAATTTTCCTTGCCTTCCCTTGGATTCTTTTTTGGAACTAGGCATTTAAGTGAAATGTGGTTAGTTTCTCTCTGGTTTTCCAGCTTTAGCAATAGAATTCTTCATTGTACTAGATAATTAGTTTCATGCTCACTTGTAATGGCTCATACTTTTTCTCTATGATGCTGAGTGAAGCGTGAAAGTAAGTGATTTTTTTTTTTTTTTTTTAACCTGAAGAAAGCTTTTGTTAAAAGAACAGCATTTTTATGAAGACCCGGGACGATCTGAGCAGCACTGATCCAGATGGACTCACACACTGTAGCATTAGTGTTTTCTCCTTCACTCCCATTTTTGTCTGCGACGATGACATAGTAATTGAAGAAAAATATCAGGCTTTCCTATTAATTCAACAGATTAAACCTTTCTTGCAGGTGTAGTTGCCTACATTTCACTGAGATCACCAGCACAGCAGAATACAGAACATGGAAGTGACAAAGAAAGTAATTTCTTTACAAAGAAAGTAATTTCTTTATAAAGAAAGTGTAGCATTGTGTTATGTTAAATTTCTGCCTCCTGTGTGGCTAAGTCTGAGTCACAGATCTGCTACTTATTGCCTTGTCACTTGGGTAAGTGTTAAAAATAGCCAGTGAAGAAGGAAAATAGATGTTAAGTTTTAATGACCAATGGTCCTTGCTAAAAACTTGACTAAGAAAAATTCCTCATGTTCTGGCAAAGGGATACACAGATGTATTTCTTGGATCGATTGTGACTGGTGCACTCCAGAAAGATGTAGTGCTCCTCTGATAGAGGTGTTGATTTATCCTTCAACAACAGCTCAGAAATTTTTGCAACTTCTGTACTTAAATAAATCAGCCCAGGAAGGAGCTTGCTATTGTGTAACATATGGAGTTGTCAGTCGTTTTTATCTTTGAAACTGCCATTAATATCTTTTGGGAAAAGAGTCACACAAAGAAGGCAGCAGAGCAGTAACATTAAGTAGGGACTGATTAAGGGGACATTAAGGGCCTTATTAAGTGCTGCAGTGCAGGGAAACTTAATGTTGAGAAGCTAAATTATGGAAAAGATGACAAATGTTGCTGTCTCATCTTTTCATTCATTAGAGACAAACAGACCTGCAAGCTCCAGGTTCCCTTTGGGTTTCTTGATGAGACTCACACGGATTCAATGACGTGGTTTAACAATTTAAGGTTGTAGCAACCTCAGCACTGATCCTCAGGAAGGGCTGCAAAGGGAGGAAGTCCCATTTTCATGCTGAGGAAACAGAGGAGCTGAAAGAATCCCAAATCACCCAGCAGTTTCACATCTCCTACTGTTAGAGATGACAGGGTACTTGAACGTTTTCCCTACCTTTTTCTTCTGTTTACTTCTCCCCACCCCAGCATTCTGCTGTTACATGGAGAGATGAAGATATTAGCTGAGTGGAAGATCCAAGTGGCCCAAATCAATTAACAAGCTTGATTAAAGTAGCCTGCAGTTTGGTCGTTCAGCATAATGTCCTTCCCAGCAGACAACGTAATTATTACAAAACTTACCCCAAGTGGTAAAGTGCTTAAGAAATACTCTTTAGAAAAGTTGATGAGGAACAAGAGGTCCCAGTGGAAGGTTTTTGGTGACAATGCACTGGTAAAGTTCATACACATCATCAGTCTGTTGCAGAGCTTTTCACTGACATTTGCTGTGACTGTTTTTTGGCTTTATGCATGACTGTACTTAGTTCTGCATGAAAAGAAAGCCTAGTGAGCAAGTTTTGCTTCATTGAGTGAGCCTGAGAAGGTTCTGGAGTTTTTCTCATCTACCAAAATGAGATTTTTTTAAGGGTAATAGAAGTAATGGGAAAAAAAATTGTCTGCAAGGAGGAAAAAAAAATATTTTATGTTGTCTGACAGTACATATTAAAATAGTGAAGTTCTTGTTAGCAAAGGAGGGCAGCTAAAACAGGTCATACACACTGTTGTATGTCCCAGTGCTCACACTTACACTGAAAGCATCTGAAATTGCAAAATAGTGGAAGAAGAAGGATGTAAAGTGATCACAGACGCAGTGATTGGTACAGTTTAACTAAATTTGAGCAAAAATGAAAGGGATAACTAAAGAGGAAGAAAAAGAATGAGGATATGGTGGAAAATGAGGACGCCGTGGAAAGTTTTTATGGCAATTCAAGGGAGTGCTGCTGAATATTTTGTGTTTCTGGGGCATATTTGTGTGTGGTGGGCAAGGAAACTACTGCATCACCGAGCTCAGATTGGAGTGAGTAAATACTGAGTGTGTTCATGAATTGTGAATGGCACTTGAGTTATGGGAGTGGGATTTTTCCTGCTTGTCCACTAGCTGTAAGAAAGGGAAGTAGCAATTAAAAGTGGTTTATGAGCACTGTGAAACGCCAGAAACTGGCTCATTATCTGGGTTTCATTGCCATCTGGTGGCTGCCTCTGTGTATGTCAGAAGGACCTTTTGTGGATTGTTCACATTTTGTGTAGTGGTGTTCATATTATTGCAAAAAGAAAGCATAAAATCAACATCTGTATAAACATCGTTGAGTGTATTTAGGAAATACCTTGATATTACATATAATAATAATAATATAATTTTTT
>NW_008581576.1:0-226 GCF_000691845.1 Merops nubicus
ATTAAAGTAACCTGTATTAGGAAATGAAGCAGCAATTCAGTGCTGTGAGACTAGTATGGATTATGGTGGACTTGGAATAAAAACAAAGATACAAGCTCAGTCTAACCATTTAGTGCTTAGACACCTATATGGACAACAGCAGCTCCCTTCCTGATGCCAATACAAACCTTATGTTCCTTTTTTCCCTATGGGCCCTTAGTCTAATATTTGTTAGCAGGTCGATGTT
>NW_008581577.1:0-7854 GCF_000691845.1 Merops nubicus
TCCCCGAGTGCGGCCCCGGAGTCGAGCGGTTGATGAAGGACTCGAAAGTACTGGAGGAAAGGAAAACGCGCTCCAGCAAACCCCTGGCTGTGGGGCTGTTAAAGGAAATAACGTTTTAATTGGGTGAATCTGTTACACACAAACGTTACAGGCGATAAAACTCCTGCTAAATAGGAACCCAGTAATGAGATGAACCTGTCGAGGGAACAAATGCCCTGAAAATCAGAAACAGACTTCTAAGGTGCTCCGGCAGCTCTGGGGCTTCCATTATCCTGCTCAGCCGCAGCGCTGGAGCCTCCTGGCAGCAATTCCTCACACCAGCACCCACGCGGAGCCCTGGTCTGCAGGAGGGTCAGCGAGCCTCGGGGACAGGCAGAGGTTTGCCTTTTAGAGCTGTAGGGGGGTTCTGGTTGGGTTAGGTGTGTGCAAGAACAGCCGTGGGCTTGGCACCAGGTTGGCAGCAGCAGTTCTGGTAGGACATTGGAGGAAAGGGGCTTTGGGAGAGCGTCCTGGTCCTGGCTGGTGTGCTGGGACTCCAGCCCCGGTCGGTGTGATCCTTTGTGCTGCTGTATTGCCTTGGGTGTATTTGGCCTCCCACATCCCAGTAGCTAGTACCACCTGAGTTGGTCACCAGCCTGGCTTCAGCTGAGGGGTGTTACCTCCTCTCCCCTCTCTTCCTGGGGCTGCCAGTGTCCTGTCCGAGGCAGCTGTTTCAGGTCCTGGTCCCAGCTGTATTTCATGCTGAATTCGCTACCTGTGGCTTCTACAAGCAGCACAGAGCCAGTATTGGAAGGGCAGCCAGGAGCATCCGCCTGCTCTAATGAGCAGGTTTTCTTCTAGAACAGGGAACCTCATCTTTGTTCTCGTGTCTCATCTGGGTGTAGGACACAAGTGTTGCTGGAGCCTGAACTCCACATGTGAGACTTTAGGAATGTTTTGTCTCTGTATATAAATACTGTTCAAATGCTGCACCCAGAGGACAGGAGAAGTGTCCAGCCCTTACCTCTTTTGTTTCTGGACCTGCGTGGTCAGAACACAGGTGGAGCTGTGCCTTCGTGAGGGAGCTGCTGCAGCCCCTGACTGCAGGGAGTGATCAGAAACCACAGTGCAAATGTGCT
Organism: Merops nubicus; assembly: GCF_000691845.1. NCBI lineage: Eukaryota > Metazoa > Chordata > Aves > Coraciiformes > Meropidae > Merops > Merops nubicus. The sequence goes on from NW_008581577.1 coordinate 1,119, forward strand.
GTAGTGGGTCAGAGAGTGTAAGGTAAGGAAGAGCCTCTTCTGCTTCCCCTGTTTAGTTTTCAGATACTGGTTAAGATCAATGTGATAGTTTTGGAGGCCTGATTCATGCTTGGGAGTGATGCTCCTGTGGGTTTATTTATTAGCTCACATCAGCTTGGCCCTTTTCAGGGTCTTGGTTCCCCTCTTTGCCTCTCACTTTGCTGTCATCCGTGGGAGGTGAGGACACTTTTTAATCTAGTTTTGTGGCTGCCAGTTGCTGGTAGGGTGAGCGTTGTGCTGAGCCAGCTAGCTCAGGAAGCCAGTGCTGCTCTGTGTGTGTTTCTGAGTCATTTCTTTCATTCACTTATTGAAAGGACGCTGCTGTTTGTGACCTCACTGTTGGCAGACCCTTGTGCCTGAGCTCACCGAGAGCCAGCTGCAGGGAAGGAGGCAGCAGAACTACATACTGCTGCTTCTTGATGGGCAGCTTAAAATTGCTCCACTCAGTCCATCATCCCACAAGTAGCTGCTGTCATTTTCTTTCAAATAGCTACCTTCAGGCTACTTGGAGGGGTCAGGCTGCAGAGGGTGGATGCTCCAGGGAGGTGGGAAGAGCTTTCTCTTTCTGTATCTGGTGCCAAGGTCAAGGACAGTGGACAGAGCTCTGCAGAGAGTGGGTTTGCTGTGATTATTCTCCCTCAATGCCTCTAGATATTGTTCGTGACATTTAATGTATGAAGTGGCAGATGAAGGAGCTGAGGAAGGGGAGACCCATCTAAGTAAGAATTAGCTGGAAGCAACGAGCAGGGGTGGGTCAGGATTTTCCGGTCTAGCAGCTACGTCTGACTGGGTAAAGCAGTGGTGTGGCTCAGTCTGGGTCTCTGTGCTGCCCGTGTGAGACGTGCTCTAGCAGCAGCACAAGGATCAGTGTTTACTGGAGTCCCATCCTTGAGCCAACCCGACTCAACTGCCCTGCAGTGCAGAATGCACAGAGACGTGGATTCCCCAAAACCACTGCCCTGCGCCTCGTTTGTTCTCCGCGCAGCCCGGGGAGCTGAGCCGAGCCCCCGCCCTGTGTCTCCACCGCTAGATAGTGCTCGGCCCCCGCAGGCGGCCTCGGGGCGGCCGCGCTGACGTGTGCGCGCTTGCTTAAGAGCGTCAATTAAGAAGCGAGCGCTGTGCTGGGGTGGCACCGAGAGCGGCGTGTGCCCGGCTCCCGGGCAGAGCAGGACGCGGTGCTGAGCTTCTGCCTGAGCCTGCTCCTCGCAGAGCCCGCGCTGGGACGGTTTTTCCCGGTGCCTGAGCGCCGTGGGGAGGTTATGTGTCTTTATTGCTTACGAGCAGCTGTCAGAGATGCTGCTAATGGACTCTGATACACACAGAGCTGACCCAAAATGACGTCTTCACAGACACTGCCTGTCTGTGGAGCTTCTGCTGTAAAATCCTAGAAGCAGCAGGCTGGGTGAGCTACTGTCACCTGCAATGGGTGTGTGTGAGTGGTATGCGGGTGCTTCCCCTTCTCTGAGCCTTTGCTCTTACCACATTTTTCCAAACCAGGTGTCCCGCAGGATAGAGGGGCTGAGGGAAATGAGGGGGTTCTCTTCCTTTTCGTCTGCCCTCGCAGAACCCTCTGCTCACCACGACTGTCCCCGTGGTGCTGATGGGCACTGCTCTGAGCAGAGGGTGTGAGGTGGAGGGGACAGAGCAGGGCACGGGGCAGGCTGTATGTGTGGGCAGTCTGCCTGTACCGAGCACAGCTGAACCAGTTGCCCCGATGCCTGGGTCCCCCTGTGCATCTGCTCTGGGAGTAGGGGCTGTTTGGGGGCTCTCCGTATTGTCTCTCTGCAGTGAGCAATTTCCCTGCTGATTCTGCTCCCTCTGTATTTGCATGGTGAGCTTCCCCCATCTCGTTCCACAGCTCATCAGCTATTCATTGATCTTTGCCAGGCTCCAGCACTCATTCATCACCCTCACGCCCGCCATCCACTTTCCAAATGTTTCCTATTTTTCCGGTGATGTATTTCCCTGTTCAGACAAGCTAATCTTGTCCCATCAATAATGGGGGTGCGGCTGTGCTCCTGACCTCTGTGCTGGCACCAGCGTGGCACTGGCACGTGGCTCTGCCCTGCATGGATGGAGCCAGGGAAGCTGCGGGGGCCTCCCGAGAGACGCTTCCCTGGCTGCTGGGTCTCTGCTGCAGTGCCTGTCCCTCCCCTTGGGGACTTTGAAGTGTGCAGGTGGAGGTGATGCCCTCATAGCCAGGAAGGGCTGTTGTCCCATAGCTGGGTGGGGAACAAAGGTCTTGGGGGGGGTGAGGCAGATCCCTGAGGCAGAGCAGTGCTGCATGAAAGGGGCTGGCTCTGTGGTCTGCTCAGGGGTGCCCAGAGCCTTTTGTCTCCTCCACAACCTGCCATGGGCTTTGTAAGCAACTTCGGTGGCCTGAAAACTGGGGAAACATTCTGACATCTCAGCTGGTGCCTCTGCTTCTGGTTCATTCCACACTGCTGGTGTTCAGTGTCCCTGCAAGTGACAGCTTTATTTGTGCCACTGGCTTCAAGAGGATGAGCCACTCAATGGGCGTGGGTGAAACTGCTGGTGTCCTTGTTCCCTTGCAGGAAATGCAGGCACCATAAATTACTTCTTTCCTCTGGCATCGGGGTGCCTGCAGGTCACTGTGGCTGTCAGTGATGTACTCGGCAACAGCTGAAGTGACCAGCCCTTGTGCCAGTGTCTGGGTGCTGTCAGCACCTCTGGAACGCACTGGCATGGAGCAAACCCCAGCTTGGTTGCTTATTCAGGTGGTACTTCCAAAAATGGGGACGTGCTGCTGCGCCGAGGCTTTGTGCAAAGGGTCAGGACCGATGGCAGCGGTGAGTGCCCGGGACCGTGAGCCGCCTGCGGGATGCGCTGTGACAACACCCACATCGCTGCTTGGGACACGATGAGACGAACAGCTTCTGCTGGCAGAGAGAGGGAGAGAGAGGGAGAGAGAGAGACAGAGACAGAGAGAGAGAGAGAGGGAGAGACAGAGACAGAGAGAGAGGCCTTTTCAGACGTTGTAGGTGGACCCATAAACACTCTCGTAAGCCAGTTCTCAGGAGCAGTACAGATCAGGGTGACTCTTGTGTTTGCAACCCTTGTTGAAATCACATTGGCATGAGCACTCGGGGCAGGAAATACATGGCTTGCATTTTAATTAGAGCTTGCCCTCTAAATAAAAATGTAGCTTTAGAACCTCATTAGCAGAGCCAGTTCAAACTCATGTAGCGATGATTTAAATGAGCAACAACAGAGCAGGCAGGCTGAGTCTGGGCTGATGTCAGAGGTGAAGCTGTGGAGGGTCTGACCCTTTCTGTCCCTGGTGCAGCCATGGGGGAAAATGCTGCCAGGGGCTTGTTTGGAAGCCTTGGCCGAGTAATGGGGTCTGTCTGATGTCAGGCACTTGCTGGGTAACTTTTGCTTTTTGTTGTGATCTTATCTACTGATGTTTATTGAGTTGCTTCCCTGTGTCCACAGTGCCATTCTTGCTGCTGCAGTTGGTGGCTTTTCATAGCCTTTTTTCATTGTGTGCAGCTGTTTCATGGCAGAAGTGTCATGCTGAGAACTTTTTACAGCTGGTATAGTTGGAGCACCCTATATTATGGATTTTTGGTTATTGTTTGGAGCACTGTAGGAAGCAGGACATAAATTAGAGCAGCCCAGGAGAAACTCTTTGTGCCTCAGAAAATTTATTTAATAGCTTTAGTATTTTTTACATATTTTTACACAGGAAGGCTCTGGAGTACTGTTCCTGCTGCAAAAAACAACCTCCCCCCGAGGTCCTGCTGTCTGAGGCACCTGCTAGCCCCAGCCAGGCAGAAGTTTTCCCCATCACTGCAAACTGAAGTCTGCAATGCTGCTTCTAAATGCCCTCACCCTGCTTCACAATGCAGATGCAAAGAAAACCAGGCTCAGGCTAATTAAGCTGGAAACATAACATTGCAATTTGTAACCGATTACATCTTTCAAACAGTATTTATGTTAATCTTCTTCTGATTTATTTTCTTATAATGCCTTGACTAGGAGATAGTCCAGTGCATGGGGAAACGATTCCAGATGGAGCACAGTCCGCCTCGCCAGCTGCTTGAAGCTCGCTCACGGGGCTTGCAGCCAGCAGAGAGGATCTTGTCCATCCAGGCCCTTTCTGTACGTAGAGGGGGATGCTGAGCTGCAGTTCTTGGTTTTGCTGCAGGAATGAGTCCGCCTGTAGCGGGAGAGAGCTGTGAAACAGCACGTGGGAAGGGGTGTGCAGGGGCCAGCGGGTGCTCGGCTGGGTCTGCTCTGCCTCTCATGCCCCCTGGTGTCTCTGAGCCAGGGCTTCGCTGTCCCCAGAGGAGGCTGCTGTGAAATGCTCCTTTGAGTTCATCTCTGGAGACTGTAGGGGCCTATTGCAGAAACCCAGTTTCTTTTTAAACGCTACGCATGCGTACCCAGTTATACTGTCCTCTAGCCCTTCTTCCAGCGCCAGAGTTGGCAGGATGCCTGGCAGATTTCCATAGGATGCTGATTTAAGGAATTAGTCTGTAGAAGCATAGACGATAGAGACAGAAGGGACCTTGAGGCCATCTGGAGCGTCCGCTTCCCCAGACAGCATCCCCTCTCTCAAGTCACTCCAGACACATTTGTCAGATTTGCTTTCAGCTCCCTTTTCTGGAGAAAATTCCACCTGGCCGCTACTTATCTTCTTCCTATTTTCCAGTTCCTTAAAAATAATATTTATTTGGACTGGAATTTTTCAGGGGCTTAATGGTCATGTGATCTGTGTACACCATCTCTTCTCTTCTTTCCTCCCTTTTCCAAAAAGGCTGCACTTCACCCTCTCTGGTCCTGACACCTTGGAGGTGGCTGAGCAGTGAGTCCCTGGGGAGAGGGCTCTGGCCAGCACAGGCCAAGGCTGGGGACAGGGGTGCCCCAGGGTGCTCAGGGCAGTCGCTGCTGCCAGAGCCCAAGTGCTGGAGTGAGGAACAGCCCGTGTCTGTGGGGAGGACAGCTCCAGAGGTCAAGGGGTTTCCACTGCAGAATTGTTAAATGAACCATTCATTTAATTATATTTTGATTGAATTAGATCCTCTTTTTTTTTTTTTTTTTTTTTAATTTCACCAGTAAATTATTCTCTGCATAATTAATGCTGGATGATTCTGCTAATTCACTTACTACTGCTGAGGGGACAGAGGTTTCGGCTGCAGTCTGAGTCCTGTGTGGGCTTCCAGGAGCTGGTGCTGCCTGTTCCATGGCAGGAGCTGCCCCTCAGGAAAGCCACACCATGGTCCTGGGTCTCCCCAGGGCTTGGTGATCTCTGGGACGGGGAAAACACTGGATCAGACCCCTCCTTGCAATGAAGCTGTTAGTTTTTATTCGGAAGCCTGCTCTACCCTGGGTCTGTGATGATGCTTTCCATTAACTCTGCCCACAAGTAGCTGGGAAATGGGCTGGCTGCAGCTCTGCCAGGGGCAGTTACTTCATTAGTCCATGATGCAAACTGTCATCTGTTTGTTTTGATGAGCTTTCTGGGGAAGGAGGGACTCCTGAGCCTGTGGGAGCTGGCTCCCTGAGCTGGGCCCTGGCGGTGTGACGTGGGCTGTCCACGTGTGCCCCGGGCCTGCGGTGCCACCGGGGCTGGCAATGGGACAGCTTGGGAGAGGCGATGCCAGGGCTGCCAGATGCAGCCCTGGGTGCTGGAGCTCCCATGGGGGCTCAGCGAGAGAAGGAAGAGCATGGCACAGCTTGACCCTTCTTCTTCCTGGGGACAAATCCCAAAACATCTCCTGTTTCTCAGGGGTGTGTGGGAGCTTGCAGAGCTGTCATTACTGTGGGCTGAGCTGATGAACTGTCTCCTGGTGAGAAGCAAATTTAGTTAACCTCAAATTAGTCAGGAGAATGGGAGACTATTCTTTGAAACAATGTCATTCAAACCATTGCACCTGAAATTATCCCCACTAGAAATGCAGCTGGAGATAGTAATTAATTCACCATGCTCCCATTCCACTCTGCTCTGCTCCAGCACGACTTTGACGAGCCATGTCCAGTGGCAGCTCTGGGCAGGGAGCCCTGGGGTGGGCAGCCTGGTCCCCCTTGCTTTCTGCCTAGATGACCATCAAAAGGTAATTTTCAGGTTTTTCTCCTTGGTGTATAGTCGTATACTTTTAAGTACCCTTCAGACCCTGACAAGCTTCCTGGGGTGTGGAGAGAGCACTCTCTCCTGTGGAGAGAGCACTTCTCTTGCCTCCAGGTATCTGAAGGCTAAAGAAGTGTTGAGCCTACAGGGATTTTGAGTTTTAATCATGAAAGTTCATCTTTTAAGAATTGTAGTGTGAGCGGGACAATTGGGTTAATTATTCTGAGCATGTTTGGCCAAAAGCCTGTACCTGTTACAAGACGTCCCCTCCCCTCTGTGCTGGTGGGACGGGGCACAGGGTGCTGCTGTCGTTGGGGAGGCACATGGTGGAGCAGGGATTGCTGGTGAAATGGGGACCGTGGCAGAGCAGGGACCCCCTGTGCCTGGCCCTGGGAGCCTGGGCGACCGGTGGGGTCTGCGGAGCCGGGCTGGGGAAGGCCGGTTTGGGTTGGAAGGCTGCAGTCACCAGTAAAACCAACCCCAGCACCTGGCGTGTTCCTGGGAGGCGACGCCTCTGAGGTGCTGCTGGTGTGGGGAGCAGGCTGGTCCCACAGCCGGGCGGGCAGCTGCCCACTCCTGCCCACACCACGGGGGCCGTGCTGG
>NW_008581578.1:0-389 GCF_000691845.1 Merops nubicus
CTGAGCGGGCACGGGGCACACACGTGCTCCCCTGCCCGCAGCTCCTGCCCAGCCAGGCCTGGAGCCGCTCACAAGGTCTCTGCCAGCACAAAGCCACCGGGCACCTTGGCAAGGTGGCCTCGCCATTGCCACCAGCCCGGGCTCGGGCCCGTCGCCGGTCCCTTCCCAGCACAGAGACCCCTCTGCGGGGCGGCTCGGGGGCAGAGATCCCCCCGGGAATAGCTCCCACGTGATGCGCTCGGCTGCCTTGTGGTGCTGGGGCCAGGCTGGATGAGACCACTCAGCACCCAAAACCACCGCCGGGTGAGGGCTGGCGCTTCTGGCCAGGACTCGTGCAAGCTGGTGGTGGCACGGGGAGAAGGGAAGCTGGGCTGCATTTGATGGGTTTG
>NW_008581578.1:447-3413 GCF_000691845.1 Merops nubicus
ACCCTCGTTTCTTCAAACTGCTGTCCCTCCCACAGCTTCCCCCGGCCCGCTGGGGAGTGGGCGGGTGGAAATACCTTTCCTGGGATAAGGAATAACTGGCAGGGTGGGGGACGCAGTGCTCGGCAGTCTGCTGCCTCGCTCGGCTCCCACCGGGCAGGGTGGGCACAGAAGGCCCCGTGGGCAGGCGCAGGAGCTCCTCCAGCAGCCTGGTGGTCCTGCTGGCGTGCTGCTCCAGCTTCCCCCGGCCCGCTGGGGAGTGGGCGGGTGGAAATACCTTTCCTGGGATAAGGAATAACTGGCAGGGTGGGGGACGCAGTGCTCGGCAGTCTGCTGCCTCGCTCGGCTCCCACCGGGCAGGGTGGGCACAGAAGGCCCCGTGGGCAGGCGCAGGAGCTCCTCCAGCAGCCTGGTGGTCCTGCTGGCGTGCTGCTCTGCCAGGGAGCACTTGTGCCTGGATTCTCCTCTCCCGAGTGAGCTCCCCTCGCCAGTGTATGGGATGTAAGACGGGCTGAGCATCCTCGCCTCCATCTGTGCTGCTTGTGTCGGGACTGTAGTCGGGCTGAGGTGAAGCTGAGCATAGACCTGGAGGTGCAAACCTCGGGCAGCTGGAGATGACATGGATCCTTCTTCCCTGGCCAACTATGCTGTTGCAGGCTCTCAAAGCCAGGAGAGGCTGGAGCTCCCTGTAACCAGTGCGGCAGGGATGTGGCTTGAGCCACACTCCAGAAACACCCTCCAAGGCATTTGGATGGATGGAGGGCAACTTTTTTTTTTTTCTTCTTTCCTTTTTTATTTTTTTCTGCAATATTGCATGTATAAAACAGAGGGAGCTGCTGTGCTTCTCTGGCCACCTGGTTGGCATGAGCCGGTGAGAGGACAGGAGGTCTGTCAGTCCCAGCGCAGGGTGGGCTGTGGAGGTCCCAACATCCCTTTCTCCTCCGCCTGTGTGTGGGAGGAGGAAGGAGAGTCGGGTCCCCGCAGAGGAGAGGGCAGGTGTAGCGCTGGGCTGGGACAGAACTGAGATGAGTCTGCAGCCTGGGGAAGAAAGAAGCCAGGCCTGGGGATGCAGCTGAGCGTACCGTGGCCTGAAGCAAGGAGCCCACCAGAGACAGAAGCTGCTGGGAGTCTGGGCTGAGGAGCGTTGCTGCTGCTCCCTGGGCACCAGCACACAGTGTCTTCAGCCTGGGCCAGCTGGAACACAGGTCCCACCTCGGGTGGCAGCTGGTGGAGATGAGGATCTGAGCGGGGTTTCCCAGCCCTGCAGGAGGTGAGGACCAGCACAGGCCTTTGGCCACGTGCTGAGATGGTTTCGTCTTGCTTCAACAGGGAAGCGGCCGCCGTGCCGAGGGTGTCCACGGCACCTCTGCCTCCTGTTCCCCCACCCTGTTAGTCAGGCCCTGCTCCATAAGGAAGCAATTATTTTGTGCCCCCACGAGCCCCTCCCTGAGCCTGCGCAGGACACTCGCGCTCGGTGTGGAAACGCGACAGATTTTCCATATTCCGCTTTGCCCCGTGATGTTTGAAAACGTACGTGACGGCCTCTTCCAAATGCTGCAGACTTGGCTGGCGCTCAAGCAATAACAGGCTGTGTGACACCAGGGGCATGAAATATCGTACCAATAGCCAGAGAAGGGGGGAAAAAAAATGAGATGTCAAAGTGCAGCGTGTTTCCGGCCCCGTTGTCGTGAGCCATCCTCTACTCGATGTGAGAGATCTTTCAAAGCTGGCCAAATGTTGTCATTTCTGAATACCATTTTAAATATTCATCCAGACTATTTTCAACATCTGTGCCCGGCATGTTGTGAAAAGGCAACAAGGGACGTTATGGAAACCAGATCACTTTATTCCCATATGGAGTGGAAAGGGGTTGAAGCGATGAGGACTCCTGGGCCGGGGCCGCACGAGTCCCCTGCATCTGCTGGGAGCAGCGGGAGGAAAACCCTCCGCGCCCTGAGGGATGCTCCTGGGAGCTCACAACAGAACCCAGTGGTGTGGCAGGAGACTGTGAAGGGGTCTGGGGAGCTGGGGTGGGATTAGAGTTGCGTAAAGGAGTGAGTCAAGCGGCAGGAAGTTAACAAAAAGGGTAGCATCGAGGCTCCCCCATCAGTGCTCTCTGCCCCTGCACGGCCGGAGGCTCCAGATGCCTCCTTGAGCTGCTGTTGTGTCGGGAGCATGAGGAGATCTCCAGCTTGCGCTGGCCGGGGGACACGAGGGAATTGCAGCAAAATGGATTCAGTTCTGCAGCACGTGGGTGAAGCCCTGTGTAAATCCCCCCTCGTGGGAGCAGGATCTCCTCCACCCAGGGCTGCTGGTGAGCAGAGAAGGTACAGGGGACCCGGCAGAATGCCCGTGCTGGACGTTGGTCCCTTCTTTGGCATGGTCCCATGGTCAGCGTGGCTTCTGGGGCTACCAAAACGGGTGAGCAGGGATGCATCTGAGCATCCAGGCTTTGACAGCTCCATGCACATGGCTGAGTAGCCTGAGGACTGTTTGTTTCGTGGTGGATTCCTTTTTTTGTTGTTGTTGTTTTCGATAACCTAGGAAATCTGGGCTCCGTTTCTGCCTTTTGTAACATCAGGCTGCAGCTAATTCAAGCCAGGCCAGATTCTGACCACAGGTATGCCAGTGTAAATTTGAATGGAGTCGCTTACGTCTTGGTTTGGCCCGATCTGAATGGAGTTACTTCTGGCTGATGCCAGAGGGGCTGAGGTCAGAATCTGGCCCATCCTTTCCTGCGTGCAGTGTAATTTGTATGTGTCTCCTGGCACTGCTGGGGTATCGTATGGCTTGTGTAATTCTGGCGCTGGTCTGCCAGAGTGCATTGCAAGATCTATCACCGGGAGTGCCTGCTGCAGGAAGACGCTGCCCCAGCGGCCCACGTGAGCTGCACGTGCTCGGGGGAGCAGGGCTGGGAGCCCGAGGGGCCGCGCAGAGCGCTGGGCTCCGCGGCTGCGGGTCCCGACGCG
>NW_008581579.1:0-13684 GCF_000691845.1 Merops nubicus
TGAACTAAGTGCCTTTTATTGTAGCTGACTTTCTCAGATACCTCTGGCTTTCAGAAGAGGTGTTTTTATCTGTCTCTTCAGTTCCACTGCCTTCCAGTCTTGCATAATTTTAAATGAGAGGGGAGGAAAGTGTCAAGCTGTCCGGGACATCCTTGGACAAGACTGATGGCTCTGAACTTTTCTACTCATACCAGCTGCCTACCTATCACTGCTGAATAAATAAACACTAGAGGGACATATATAACCAAAAGGTGGCTGGTTACCACTTGGAGTTCAAACCCCTCGTTCAGAGAGACAAATGCAATTCCCCCTGGATGTGCTGGCTGACATTGAGGTGTTTGCTGCATCACTTACACACTTCATTATCTGCCCTTGGAAGTTCTGCCTTAATGAAATGCAGAAAATCACAGCAGTTACACCAGAACCATCCAAAGTGTCCTCTGATGACTGAAAGGCCTTAAATTACTTTCTCTTGTACTATTTCAAGTCTCTTTTTTTCTCCTTTGGTGGCTGTTGCTGTTGTGACCGAGTCTTAGAGCTGTCTTGCAACTTGTGACAAAGCTGCACGGATTTATAGCTGAAGATTTTACCTAGAACTACATGAGTGAAATTTTCTGATCTTCTGTGAATTGAAAAACAAAACCACTATGAAATGGCAACATCTTTGCAAGGGTTACAGGATATTTTTGCTCTGCAACAGAATTTGAAATCCACTTTACCCAAGTTGAATGCAATACAGGAAGAACCAAAGCACCACGAAGATTTTTTTTTTATTACTTTTTTTTTGCAAAAGCATTTGACTCACATTCTTGATGCAATTTGGCACTTGGACCTTGCATCATGTTGCAGTTGTGTCAGCACTCTGATAGCAAATGCTTACCAACAGTGGGGAAAGCTCTCCCAGTTTTGTGAAGCCAGCTGCAGCCTGGGTGGTTCAGACTGATGGGCAGGTCCCTGCAATTCCTGGAGCCAGATGCAGGCAACAACAAGCAGGTGGAGGGGGTGGCCACCAGGGAGAGGGGAATGGAGGACTGGTTTTGGTATCTGTGCTGTGAAATTCTTCAGGGACACCTCAGAGAAAGGCTGTTTTGTCAGTTCCCAGAAGCTGTGGGCACACGTGCAGGCACGGAGAGAAGATGGGACAGTGACCTGCAAGAAGGGAGCTGGAGTGACACGTCACTGGGGAGAGGGAGCACGTGGCACTCCTGCCACCACTGCTGCTGGCTGATAGGGAGCTCTGAGAACTCCAGGATTCACTGACAGGGCTGTCATTACTAGACTAATTGTCATTACTGGCACACACAACAAAGCCATCAGAAAAGAAGCAGAAAAAAAAAATACCAAGTGCTTTGCTGAAGGCAAATGTACTGCAAGAAGAGGACAGGTCTTGGGCAGCTGTGGAGGAACCTGCTGCAGATGTGGATGGCTACAGTGCCTTGAGCTGCTGGGGGGTGGGTGTTTCCTTATAACAGTCCTCTTGACTTAGATAAACTCTGCATTACTAGATGAAGGAGCAGTTAACCAAAGGCTAAGATGTATTCCTGCCTGTAAAACAGAAGGTAGAAATGCACTGACCCTGCAGCACAAGGGATTAGAAGTCAAACTGTTAAATCCACCTGAGAGGAATGTCTACAGCAAGGACTGAGCAGCAGCCAGACTCTACACCAGTGCCAGAGGAGCTTGCTGGGGAACTCTTAACTCAAAACCACCCTGCTAGGAGACACAGCTGATGAACACAGAGCTGTGCTGCTTCAGGGGTGCAGGGCAGTTCCTCTGCATGTTGGGGCTTCTTCCATGGGGCCTGTCCCACAGACAATTCTGGTGACCCCAGCACTGCACTGGGCTAGGCTTGTTTCAGGAAACAGCTTTTGAGACTAAGTTCACCAACAACAGAAAAAAGTAAGTCAGGGACCTTTGAGCAAGAAGTGAGGCATTCAGTTCTCTGGGACAATCTGTGACTCTGCTGCTTTTGAAAGTGTCTCTTTAAATATCTGAAATATCAAAAACTGTAAATGACTGAACACTTATCAAAAACTATTACTCAGATGACTAAAGAAACCACAATGTTATTCCCTCACAACACAGAATGGACAAATCTCTCTACTATTCACAAGTGATGATGGCCAGCAGCTCTCTGACCAAACCCTTACAAACACCTAGGGCTCCCTCAGGCCACCCTCACAGATTCAGACTCATCAGTAAGCACCCTCAGAAAAACACCAATCCTGAGCACATCACCACCATGTGCACATCCTCTGTGCTGCATCTTACTGGAGGTTTTACTGGCCTGCTCCTAGCCCTGCCTCAATACATCTAGCTGTAGGTACATTTGCAGCAATCCTATTCTCCTTAGGGCTGCCAGATGTCTAAAAAAAGGTGTTTGACAAGTCATGTGTGCAAAAAATAGGAGGCAGCATATGTTCTCTTGTAAATTATTAATAGATTTCTTTTCCTTCTGTTCTCCAGTTAATTTGGGGTTGTTTGGAGAATTTCCTCCCCCATTTAAAATGTACAAACACCTCACAGATGATCTCAGATGTGCACAGGATCAGGAATCATGCCAGAAGATGACAGACCAAAGTTGATCTGCTCGCTGATTCAATAATCTTTGGATATAGCTGATAGGAAATCAAGTATTGACACAGGACAGTCTTCTTGCATCTTGACTTGCTGAGGGATGCCAGCTAATGGGCTGAGATGTTGAACTCCATCATTCACACTCTGTGATATGGTGGTAACATAAGAAACAGCTCATTACTGCAGGAGGTCATTCCCAGAGCTCACAGCCACTGATTTTCCATGGCAATAGTACAAGAGGAAATGGCCTCAAATTGTGCCAGGGAAGGTTTAGGTTGGACATGAGAACTCTCTGCCCCAAAAAGCTTGTCCAGCCCAAGGCCAGGCTGCCCAGGGCAGTGGTGGAGTCCCCACTGGTTTCTAAGCCATGGAGATGTGGTGTGAGGGACATGGGACAGTGGGGACCTGGCAGTGCTGGGTTAATCATTAGACTTGATCATCTTAATGGTCTTTTTCAATCTAAATGATTCTATCATATTATCAGCTGTAGTTATTTTTATTTTTCTTTATGAAAAACGTAATAACAATGCAAATTTAAAAAGAAAAAAATGAAGCACTGGGTTCAGAAGATGAATCTATTGTACAGAGCAGAGAAAAAAAATGAGAAAGCATTGTGTATTTTAATTGGAAAGAACAGGAGTGAAGCTGGCTGCTGCTACCATCACTGAACAAACTGGTGGAGTCCCCAAAGCTCCAAGGGGCTTGTAAGGAAGAGCCTTCTCATCCCAGAGAAGAAAACTCCAGGCCGTGCAATTCAATTAAGAAATTAATGAGAAAACAAATAAGTTTTCAGGAATTCAAGAGAGCCCCAACAGGAGGGAATGCTTTATTGAAGAAAGGATGGCTCTGCACCTCAGCTGCTCACGGGGCTCCTGCCTCCAGCTCGCTGAGAGTGAGCAGGAGCTGTGCTGGCCCCAGGCTCTGGGCAAGGCTCTGAATGGAGAAGCAGAGCTGCACTTGGCAGCAGGAGAAGACAGGTCTTCAACAGTGAGACAAACCCCAAACTATAAATATTAATAGCACAACACAGGCTCAGAGTTTTTCTGCATACCTTGCAAGAGTTTCACTACCGAGCTCGGATCTGAAGCGCAGCTGCTGACCAAGCCTGCATGAGACAGGGGGTGGAAAAGTTCTGCATCTCCTGGGAAGAGAAGCACCATCCCTCCTGCTCAAATAGTATGGTCAGCATGGGGGGAATGCCACCGTGGTGCTGCCATCTTACTGTAGCAGAAACACCACAAGCCACTTGGGTCACTCTGAGTCCAACTCCTGGTCCCTCCAAACCACAGGATGTAACCCTGCGTTATCTGTGCACTTTGGTTTTACTCATTTGATTCATGGGGAAAGCAACCCTTATTTGCTTAACATACAGGGCCACTGAGACCAAGGGGTACAGCTGAGAGATTTTATTTCTGCTTAATTGCTTTTTAAAGAACTGAGCCTGCCCTGTCTCCTTAGCTCTGCTTCAGCCCTCAGAGCCACCTCAAAGTGGTTATGGCTGGTACAAGTCATCATAGGAAATGATTCCTTGCTCTCCTGGGGCTCAGAAGGATGGTGATAAAAGCCATGGTAGGACAGGCAGTCAAACAGCAAGATCCCTAAGGGAGCTGTCCCTGCTCCACCAAAAGGAGAGGACAAAAAAATAACAGCTACCAAAGAGTTTTCTGATGTTCAGCAGCTTCAAGACACACTAATTGTTGCCTTTATTTCCCTAGATGCTGCCCGACCGTCCCACTTAACCTGCCTCAACTGGAACCAGTGCCATATGACAGAAGGCAAACCCCAGTTATGCAGCTTCCAGCTGGCTCAAAACCTTAGGGGTGGGTATCAAAACCCAGCTTTTGTCCTGGGATGGCTCCACTTCTCTCCCTAGCAAGACCATTTCAGTGACAGTCCTTTGCACCATGAGCAGCACCGTGCCAGGGCTCTAAGGACCTTCCCTGGAGCACCAGTGAACAAGGCTTGCCCAGCCCCTTGGCCAGCTGGTGGCACTCAGAGTCACTCCTCTTGCAAATGCTGGACTCTGCACTCTTCTTCAGCCCTCTTGGACTGAATCCCATTGATTTTGTTCAGTTCCCATCTCTAATCTTTGCACGCCTGAAGGTTTTAATGATGTGCCAAGAAGTTCCCAGCAGGATACAGAACTCTGCCTCCTTCCTGAGCTCTCAAAGTTCTGATCTGTAAAGAATCCCCAAGACAGATGTACAAAGAAAAGGCAGTAAGGATAAAATTTAGGCTCTCTACAAGATAAATACACAACAAAGCTGTTTATCTCTGCTATCCACTAGGCATCTTGATGAGAAGAGGACTTACATCCTTGCTAATCTGTTACTCTGAAACGACAGGATTTCTCCAAGCTAAATATTATTTACAACCTGACTTTCTCTCCTTGACATTTCTGGTCAAGGTCTTTGATAGATGCTCTAGCACTCCACACCCCTTCACTAGGCACTGTGGAAAAGGGAAGAATAAAGGGGACCAGCTTGTGCTCCTTGTTGTAACCTTCTATTCCACTGTGCACATGAGGATTCTTTAGGATGCCTGGACAGAGTCTGGGAGGTCACAAGCTGTTTTATCAGCAGCTGTGCTCACACCCTCTTGAGAGCACAGAAAAAAACATGATTTCCCCAAGATATGCATAAATCCTATGAGGAGGGTCAGTTGGCCACATGGATATTTAATCAGTGATTAAACCTGACCACACAGCAACAGTGACTGGTCCTTTTAAAGGAATAAAGGTATTCTGACCATGGCCTGGATACTCTCAGAGTGGACCAGCATTTCCCAAAGACATCCTGACATCAGACCATGAAGTCCAAAATGACTCTGCTGCACTTGTGCTGGCTTCTTGTAAAGGTAGTAGGAACTGCTGCATGCCCAGAGAAGTCTCTCACTGATGAAAATTAAGAGGTTACAATGGAAAGAAAGTTTTAAGTGCTTAGAATAGCTGCCCAAGTTAACTCCTCTGAATGGACTGAGGTGACAACTTTGCATCTCTGGCACTAAGCAGAACTTGCCAGCTTTCTCACCCAGCTGATACACACCCATCCCTGTGACCACAGCAGCCCCCCAGGCTTCTTTAACACTTCACCTCTCTGGCACCAAGCAGCACAGGGATTAGAGTTGTGAAATGGTGCTAAAAGCACCTATTTGCACTTGTCTTACCACACTGCCAAGTTCTGGCCCATTCTGTAGTGGAACAGGGTGAAATTCTAGTGCAAGGAAAGTTCTCATGTGTTTCCACTCCCAAAAGCAATGTGCTGAAGAGGGCTGCAACTGAGAGGTATTTACAAAGCTACCTTCAATCAGTTTGTGACCCACGCTGGGTGTAACCCATCCACCCTTGCAAGCCTTTCTTTTTGTCATTTTTGCATAGATAGGGCCATTTACAAAATCCATTTACACCCTGTGTGTCCTGCAATGTGGTCCTGACACCTTGTTTTGACTGACAGTCCAAAAAAGGTGCATCATGGTGGAACAAAAGAGAAGGAAAGTCTTTTCATGAAATTAATAACATGCCCTAGTTACCAAGTGCAAAAAAGGAGAGATGAACATCCTCCTACCTTCCTGAGGAGTCCTCAGGCTTTATAAATCAAGACTGTGCTATGGAAATGTCAGATATTATGGGGGACACTGCAATCTAGATAAAGCCACCCTGTTATTTATAGATGTGCAGGCTAACTCTTACACTCCTATCAGTAAGTTTCAGAAATTTCAGTATCTGAAGCCAAAATCTGTCCACGTGACTTCTATAAAGCCCGTGAGCTCCTTCAGAACTTACTGAGCTATTCCTCAAGCTCTTCTTTAATAAATGCAAGGCTTTATTGCTTTAAAAAGCAGCTCTTTTTTAGAACTGCAGCTGACACTTGTGAGGCAAAGCCACAAAGACAACACACTCCAGTTTTCCCAGGAAGTAACATGACCAAGGTCAACTCCTTGATAGGGCCAAAATTAATCTATATATATTAAACAAACAATGAACCCTAAACCTCCTCTTTGACAAAATTTTACACTGCAGAGTAGTGCTACTGACAAAAACTTCATCATGACCTTGAGGATTCAAGGTCTGTATTATTTAGAGATGTTGACTGACTGTTCAGCTATGTACCCCCAGAGGCTGATGCCCAGAAGTCACGGGTGCATACAACATATGGTTTGAGTAGTCCTCACCCAGCTGTCCAACAAGGCCCTTGCCTTCCATGTGCCTTTTCCTTGAAAAATTTCAGAGCTCACTTGTAAGCCCTGGCTTGTTATTGAAATATACTGAATCTGTGCAGCCACTGGCTTCCTTTCCAGGTTATTGATCCACTATATCAAGTCCTCTCCTTGACAGGGAATTCCACTCCTGAATTGCCCATAGACCAAAGACCTTGGAGAATCCATTTACCTGTTGTGCATAGTTTAGTTTGCTGTTCTATTGACCAGCATGGGCCATATTCATTTGTTTCTGCAGTCTTCTGTTGACTTGATTCATGTCTGCTTTTTAATTCCCTGAATAAAAGGACCTTTTCTTATCAAGGGGATCAATTTTCAAAAGAGCAGAGCTAAATTCTTCCGAGATTCACTTTTGTATTTTCTGTACCTGCACCCACTTAGAGAACTATTTTTAACTGTTCCAGGATTGATCTATAGTAATATCCTTAGTATGCCTTAATTCAGAAAGCTTTGTGTCCAAAACACTAAATCAAAGCCAAGGACTCATGAAAGGACACACAAAACCCAAATGCCACCTCTAGTCTTCAGCCTGTTTAGGACATTTTCCTATCCCTCCCCCTTAAACCTTCCACATCTTGCAAAACCAACAATGAATACTAAAAGAAGAAAAGGAAGAAAGTAGAAAAGCTTTGTTGCCTCCCTCTTGGCCCAAAGAAATTGTTCATCTATTAAGCATAAAAAGTAAAAGCTGCCCAATTCAGCCAGCAGCTCTAAAGCTTCTTGAAACAAATATTGTTCTGTTACTTATCAGTCTTTAGTGTGGCACCTTAAAGGGGAGTCCAACAGTTTCACTTGATAGCATCCTTCCAAAGACTAAAAGGGTAACAGGAACAGGCATTTTATGAAGACTTATTAGGCTATCTGCAACAGATAACAGCAGCAGAACAATTAACTCAATTCATCAAGATCAGCTGAACAAGGAGCAGCGTGTCAGACAGGTTTGTATGCACACTGAAAGAGAACATAAATCTCAATATGCATGTTTAGAAGGCTTGTTAGGCTTTTCTTGCCTTGACAGTGTTATATTTGCCTTTCATTCTGCACTGTGATCAGTTGCTGGCATGGAGTTATTCCATTCAGCTCTGCAATCTAGGCATATTTTTTTTCCCAGTCAGGTGTCTCCTGGCCCAGTGATAGCAGAAAAGAGATTCACTGCAAGGAAGCAGCACTCTGGCAAGGGGAAAAAAATGCAAACACAGCAGAGAAACAGTCGTGATCAGGACCTGACAGAGCTAGGACCAGTTAAGGAAGTCTGTTATTCACTGGTCTTGGGAGTATCCAGATTTTCCTCCCTTTCTGAAACACAGTGGTTAGGAAGAGAAATCTGCTATCAGCGTTTCCAAGCTACAGCTCACCCTGTAGCTATTAAAAACAATCACTTTTGCATCACACCCAATTAAAGGTAGACTAATGAATGGAAATACAGATCATTGGAGTGGCAGTATTTTTTTTAAGGACACCTGCACTCATGTGAGACACTGAGGTAAGGAAGGATTAAAGTCACCACAGACTTCTTGTAAGAATAAGCAAATAACTGAACTTCAGCTGCCTGTCTGCAAAGTGAGGATGCAGATGGCTAGTGAGAAAAGAAATCCCAGCATTCTACTTGCACTCATGTCTGTAAAACTCCTATAGTATTCCAGAATAAGTTTTGAATAACAGGCTGAAGTTATTTTCCTGGAATATGTCAGTCACAGTTCTTCCAGGTCCTGGAACAGACACTAAATCTACCTTTGAAGTAAACTTACTTATTAACAGGTCTGTAGTACCTACTGACAGACAATACATCTCCCTTGCCTACTCTGACTGATAATTGCCAGGAAAAGCCAGTTAAACACATGACACCTCCTATGACACTTGCCTCTGGAACAGCAGTGAGGTAACTATGAAAATTATGAAGATGGAACTGGATATTGCCAAGTAGCTCATCACCCTAGTAACCTCACTGGGAAAACTATTCTCATAAGGAGGATTATTTTTTACAAATCAGTAGCTGGAGAGCTGCACTATGCCACTGTTTCTACTGTTATTACAGAATAAAGCAGAATAAAAATAAATAAGAATTAAACATAATTTATCTGAGCAAGCTTAAAGTAGGATGCTCAGCTATCACAGGGAGTTTAGAATGATTTCTACTAAAACATGCAACATGTTAAAATGTCATCTCAGTAGCTGTTTTTTAACAACAATGAATATCCAAAAGTAGCAATTCAAGCAGCAGTTCCTTGTCAGTGGCTGGCACAAGCCACACTGCAAATCAGTGTTAGAAATGAGAGAACAGTTCAAAGATCACCCATCTCAGCACAGCTCAGTGATATTCCATATAACCCAGTACATGTTACCTGCTACACGAGGAAATGAAGGGCTCAAACACCCTCCTCATCAAAAGGGAGAAATCTGCACCAGAAATATCCATCTGCAGCCAGCACAGCACCCAGGGGACCTTCCTGTGTGTCATTTACTTTAATTAGTAGGTGGCTATCTGCTGTTGTAACAGAAAAGACACTCCAACCAGATCCAACAAACCTGCATGAGTCCCTTGGCCAAGGCAGAGCAGAGAAACTTCCTTATTAAGGAGGACAAAGTTCAGCACAGAGAAGGCAAAGACAGAAAGCATCAGAAATGTGCCCTCAACACAAAATTCAGGTGAACTCCCAGGTGGATCCTACATCAGTAGAATCATTTGAGGACACAAATGCTCTCCCCACATCAACAGCTCCAGAACCATCACAGCTGGGAACTGCTTGCTCATGTTGCAGCTGGTGACACCCCTTGCATGAAATAATTAAAAACCATCTTAAAATTATTTCCACAGCAAGGAACTCTAATAAAAGAAGAAGTGTTTTACACACCAGGAATTTCAGGTAGATCTTGGCCTTTTCTGCCTCCAGCATCATGTCTTGAGTAGTACTGACTCACTCCTTTTTGGTTATTACACTGTAAAAGCAGGTGCCTTACTTAAACATTCTCTTTTTAGCCTCTGCTCCTCTCAATCTTGGAGTCAAGTAAGAATCCCAGTGCTTCAATTTACATTCCTGCAGGGCATGTTCATGTTCTTTACCCTTTTTTCTTCTTTGGATGTATTTTAAACCCTAAACATTTACTACAATACTAATTACTACTTATCCACAGTAGATTCTGATTGTGCTTGGAGCAAAGCAATGAAATCTGGACTGTTATGTCCCTGCACTGAGTAGCCCAAAGGTTCCACACACAGTGAGCTGGCTACAGTCATCTGTTTGATGTTGGCTCCTCAACTTCTGGCAGGAATTACAAAGAGGAGGCCTGAGGAGAGAGCTGGAAGTGAGCAGTTGATTTATGTATAGTACATATTAGTCCATAGTCAGAGAGCTGAGGCAGCACCTGGAAAGACTCTCAGGGAAAACTGAAAAAAAAAAGCCAACCCCAAACTCCAGGAAGAAGCTGGCTTCCAGGCTGACTCAGGCAATCCTCCAAATCTTCAGCATGACTGAAACACTGGGTAGATCCAACTAGATGTGATTGCATTTGTTCTTTGAGGAGGGAAAAGCTCCCACCTAGCTCCAGAGGAAATTAAAGAATATAATGATGGCTTAGTGGCAAAAGGCCCCAAAAAGTGTTATCACAGCAGGGATGGCAATGGGGAATCAATTGATTTAATCTGACTTCAATTAATTCCATAATGAGCATATAATTTCACCCTCCTGCAGTACAGAACACATTAATTACAAGAACAAAAACAATAAAATGAAAGCAAAATGAGAACTGTAATTTCCTTTGCTTCAAGTGCTAAAGGGAGAAAGAAAAAGAAGGCAGTAGCTCACAGCTCTCTAGCTGGTGCCTGATTAATAAGAAATCATACAGAAATCCTGACATAATTAGCTAAACATACAGCAGAACCATTTTTAATTGATTTCTAATTCCTAATTCTCTTAATTTCTACTTCTAAAACTTTTCTGGTTGCTTTGAATTGTTCTGGACACAAATGTATGTCAGAAAATCTCACATCTCAGCTCTTGCAGAAAAAGTCAGTCTTGTTTCAAGGCAAACCCAGAAATGGGAGGCAAAGAAATACCCAGTATTTTTGTATACACACAGGGAAATTGAAGAGGAGGCACTGCAGGATGAAAATAGTTTCCAAGTGTTTATCAGTTTGGTACAGTTTAAAAGGCCAGAGAACAGGCTAAGTGAATAGTCTCAAGAACCTTTTGGATCAGAGAAAAGAGCCTTGAAGCATCTTATTTCTGTGGGATTTAGGCCCAGATTGTGAACCAACATCAAAAATAGGCACTTGCAGAGAACTGGTGTGACCATCAGTCTGTCATATTAAGACCACATCTGTCCAGATGTTGTACAACAGGTTTGTTTGCTCTGCTGCTTCCTCTCCAGATGCCAAGGAGGATGCCTAAGCTCTGGACCATGTAGTCAGTGTGGATTCTGTTGGAATGGGCTATGGATTCTGCTGTGCACCTTCCCATGATGCTATTTCCTGTACAAATTCATCATATGATCACTTCACTAAGACATGTTACCTGAAATATCACTAGGAAAGCAGACAACCTCCCTTGCACAAAGGCATCTGGCAACCTGCAGAACCTTGTGACAAAGCTCTGGTCACCTAAGCAGCTGCTCAAAACTCTGCAGTAACAGCAAGGACAGAAATGAACTTTCCCAAACCAGTTCACCCAACTATCACCTGCCACATCCAAAGTCCTTTTTCCCCAGCATTCCTCTCCTCTTTCACAACTCCCCACGAGTGAGGAGGCTCCTCATTTTCAGTGGGACAGATTTATGACAGGCAGCACCATGCTCTACTTCAGCAAAAGGGAATCACAGAATGGTTTGGGTTGGAAGGGACCTTTCAAGGTCACCTAGCCCATTCCCCCAAAGAAGCAGAACACATAACACACTTCCCAGTCTGCCCCAGCTCTCACTCGTGGATGACAATGATTTTTCTCACATCCCCATTAATCTCACAGGGGTTGTGACCCTGCGAGCTACGTGAAGATTAAAAAGCTCTTTATTCTAGCAATGGTGCTGACAAATTAAAAAACACCAACCAAAGACTGAAATGAGTTAGAGCAAAAGTTACATAAGCACTCATCACAAGTTTTTATTTCCTCCAAGTGACAAATCTCTTTGGAACTTTCACTTTGCCATTAAGGAGAGGAGGAGGACACCCCTTTCCTCACAGTTACACTGCTTTGCTTTTCACCCAAAGAAATCCTGCTGCCAAGGATTACAGATGACTTGACAGCACTTTGCCTCTTCTGTCGCTGGAGAGGGGAAAAGGGAAGAGGGATCAAGTAGAAATCATGCATCAAAGGCAAACCAGGAGAATGAGCTAGCAGAGGTCTGAAATCATGAGGGAAGACAGATTCAAGTACCTGCAAGACTTGTCTTGCTAGCGTGCAAAGATGTGATTCTGATGGCTGGGCTGTGTAAGGGAGGAGGTGAGAGCTACGCCTGGTTTTGGGAACATTCCCCACACAATAGCAGACACTGTCACCCAGTAGGGGATGTATTGAATCCTAGTGACACAGCTGACAAAAAGAGTTATGTAGCTCCAGGAGCTTGTGTATTTTATGGCTTACATTAGCTCCCAGGAAAGGAGAAGAAGGGATCTCAGTGGGCTGTAAATCTTCCCTGACACTCCTCACGACATGGTCCCCTTGCATCAGGGAAGGTGGAGGTGACATGTGGTACCTGCCTATCCCGAGTGGGGCCACCACCAGGCTCCTGATGCTCAGCTCTCTGACACCTCCCAGAGCAGAGAGCCAGAGCCCAAGCACGGACTGAGGAGGGCAGCTCTCAGAAGGTGTACTTTGGGAGGACATACCCCCAACAGTCATGTCAGGAAGGCAACCAGCTACCAGGGTGATAAGTGGTGGGGCAAGTCAGCAGGGGCACCAATACTGCTGGTTTTAAACTTCCTGAGTTAGAATTTATAGGCTGCATTTAGGTGCTTTGGAGCTTTCCTGCTTTCCTTTGGTATTCCTGCAGACTGATGCCATCACTCCCAGCTGACTCCTCAACTGATCTGTGATCTCAAGTGTCCTGGCTTGTTGGGAGTCAGGGTGATAAGTGGTGGGGCAAGTCAGCAGGGGCACCAATACTGCTGGTTTTAAACTTCCTGAGTTAGAATTTATAGGCTGCATTTAGGTGCTTTGGAGCTTTCCTGCTTTCCTTTGGTATTCCTGCAGACTGATGCCATCACTCCCAGCTGACTCCTCAACTGATCTGTGATCTCAAGTGTCCTGGCTTGTTGGGAGTTAGTTGAGAAGCAGATCAAACAAACTAAGGAGAACTGAGTACAAAAAGCACATTTCACCCTCAACAAGATTGTCACCATCTCTGTCACTAACAACACACAAGATACTTCTTGGCCTCTACACCCCCATCTGACAGACCATCCTCACTCCATTTGTGGTCTCAAGTGTCCTGGCTTGTTGGGAGTTAGCTGAGAATGGGCTTTCTCTTCCACCCTTAAGGAAAAGCCTTTAAGGAAAAGCCTCCAGATGTATCTTCTTAGGATGCACCTTTTGACTAGCACAACCTAGAAAAGCAGGACATTAAGAGGGCTACTACTATGCAGCCCTGATGGGTCATGTGAACAGGGACAAACCTGGAGGTTTCAGGAAAAACTGTTACTCCAAGAATAACAGATTCCCTTCTGCAGTGCCTGGTACTCTGACCTAGCTATGAGTCCATCCAGTTTCTGAACACTAGCAGAAAAGAGCCTGGTGAATATTTTCATTATCACTGTTGTATATGATTTGTTTCTATAAGCTGTATTTCAGTTTTAAATGGCATGGGCAGAGTGTTAAAATAATCAGATGAAATAGATGTGAAAAAGCAGTTGCAAAGCAATGTAATAGCTCATGTTATGCTTAGGTAGCTCCTGCTAATGAAG
>NW_008581580.1:0-1607 GCF_000691845.1 Merops nubicus
TTTTGGCCTACAAGAAGGTGGTAAGTGAAAAGATGCATTTAGGAGATATTCTTCCAACTGCTGAAAGCTGAGCTGAAGTGTTGATGTCCAAGTTTTCCTGCAAAACCCATCTTTATGTTCTGAATCCTTAAAGCAAGGAAAGGTCTAGTTTGTCTGCTTTGTTGTTTGTTCTTTAAATACTGGTGTTTACAGTATGTGCAACAGGTGGGTGTTCAGGGAACAGTATTACAGTAAGATACAAGAAGTTTTTCCATGCTTTGCTTACATTCCTGTTACAGGCCTCTGCAGAGTGTAGCACACTCCCACTGAAGTAGAAAGCATGGGGTTCTAATGGCAAGTATGACATCTGAAATGAAGCATAGATACTCAAGAGAAACTATGCTCCTTCAGTGTAAAAAAATTAAGAACAAATGCACGTCATTCAGTATCTAAGAAATATCTGGCTGAGTTAGACCTTAGCCCAGTGCTCTGTCTCAGAGAGTGGTGATAAAGGCAATGTTTAGCGAGTGTAGGTTAACCTCACTGCTCTCTGTGGGTCTTTCCAGTCATTATCATAGAACGTTCTGAGTTAAAAGGGACCTTACAGAACATCTAATTCCAAACCCCCTGCCACAGGCACGGATAGCTCCCACTACACCAGGTTGCTCAAAGTCCCATTCAATCTGGCCTTGAACACTTCCAGGGATGGGGCATGGACAGCCTCTCTGGGCAGCCTGTTCCAGTGTCTCACCACCCTCATAATGAAGAATGTCTTCCTTACATCCAATCTAAACTAACCTTTTCCTGTTCAAAGCCGTTACCCCTTGTCCTCTCACTATATGCCCTTGTAAAAAGTTCCTGCCCACAGGACACCTCCCACTAGCCCAGGTTGCTCCAAGCACCATCCAACCTGGTCTTGAACCCATCCAGTGATGGAGCATCCACAGCTTCCTTGTGTGACTGGTTCCAGTGTCTTGCCACCCTCAGAGTAAAAACTTCTTCCTAGTTTCTAGTCTAAATCTACCCTCTTCCAGTTTGAACCCATTACTCCTCATTCTCACTGCAAGCCCTTCTAAAAAGTCTCTCCCTGGCTTTTTTGTAGGCCCCTTTCAGATATTGAAAGGCTGCAATCGGGTCTCCCTGGCGCCTTCTCCTCTCCCAGCTAAACAACCTCAACTCTCTCAGCTTGTCCTCGTAGGAGAGGTGCTCCAGCCCCTGATCATCTTCATGGCCCTCCTATGGACCTGCTTGAGTAGATCCATGTCCTTCTTGTGATGGGGACTCCAGAGCTGGATACAGTGTTCCACATGGTGATTTGCTTTCTGGGCTGCAAGGCCAAGTATAGCCCCCCTCAGCCTGCTGCCTCTGCTTCTTTTGATGCAGCCCAGGATGTGATTTGCTTTCTGGGCTGCACTCACATTGTTGACTCGTGTTGAGCTTTTCATCAACCAGTACCCCCAAGTCTTTCTCCTTAGGACTGCTTTCTATCCACTTGCCACCCAGCCTGTATTTGTGCTTGCAATTACCACAACCCAGGTGTGGGACCTTGTACTTGACTTTGTTGAACTTCATGAGCTTGGCATGGGCCTACCTCTCAAGCCTGTCCAGGTCCCTCTGGACAGCATCAC